>NW_007247470.1:131368-162407 GCF_000164805.1 Carlito syrichta
TGGTAGTACATGCCTGTAATTCGGGCTACTTGGAAGGCTGAGGCGGAAGGACCGTCGGAGCCCAGCAGATCGAGGCTGCGGTGGCCGGGAGCAGCCACTGCACTCCAGTCTGGGCGACAGAGTGAGACTCCAACTCAAAAAAAATAAAATAAAGATTGTTCAGTCTTTTTAAACTCTCTTAATTTAACTATAAATTACTTTGGGTTTTTTAATGTAGATAGTCACGACATCACTAGGTGATGCAATTTATTTCTCCCTTTCTGATCCTGCAGTGTTTTACTTCTCTTTCCTGCCATTCTATCTACTTAGGAACTCTAGGATAATGCAGAATACGGGACACCTTATGGCATGTTGGGTTCTAAAGGGAATGAAAGATAGCTTTGCTGTAGGGTTTTTAATTTATTTTTATTTGGGGAGCATATATTTGTATTAGGAGTCTATTGTAGTTGTAACAACTTGCCACAATTTTAGTGGCTTAAGCAACACACATTTAACATCTTACAGTTCTGGCGGTCAGAAGTCCCACACTGAACTTTCTAGGCTGACAGGCTGGTTCCTCCTGATGCCCTGGGGGGCAGGGGCAATTTTGTCTCACCTTTCCCAGCCTCTAGAGGTCACCTGCATTCCTTGGCTTATGGCTTCCTCAGGACGGCTTCAAAGCCAGTCTGTAGGGAAGGAAAAACTTTTCCTCCACTCTTTCATTCTGCGATTGGGGGCCTGCAGATTAGATGAACAAAAGACAGATGAACAGGAGAAAAGTCACACGTTTTTATTAATCTTTCACATGCATGGGAGGGAGTTCACTTAAAAAAGTATGTAGACTCAGGGACTTAGAAGCCATTTGAAGAAAGGCAAGGGGTTTGGGCTTCAAGGGACATTAAATTGTGGGGAAGTGATGAGGAAATATGTGAGGGAGATTCAAGGGCCACTCAAGAAGGTCTGCTTATGCTGCTGCCATCTCCTCCTCTTCCTCTCTGATGACGAGAGTTTCTTTCTCTTCCCACCGAAAGGGGACGCCTTCGCAAGGGAAATAAGTGTTACTTTCACAAAATGTATGCTCTGCTTTTAAGAAAAGAGGAAGAGGACAGAGAACTCTTCCTGCAGCTGTTGATTCTTGGTTGGCTTCGGCTCAAAATAATCTTTATGCCAATGAGGCGTGCCAACGATAGCCTGCTCTCCTTCTAATCGCTCTGATTATTCTTCTGCAGTCATGTCTCCTCTCTGACAGCAGCCCAGAAAGGAATCTACTTTTAAGGATTCACATGACTAAATGGGGCCCACCTGGATGATACACAGTAATCTCCCACTTCAAGGCCCTTCATCTTAATCGTATCTGCAGGGTCCCTTTTGCTGTGAGTGGTCCCATATTCACAGGTTTTGGGGGTTAGAGTAGAGAGATCTTTGGTGGTCGGGGGAGAGGAGGGACGCTATCCTGCCTGCCATGATATACTCTATTAGGCTAAGAAAATACATTTCCATTCTTGGTTTGCCAAGAGTTTTTGTCATGAATAGATATTGAAATGTATTGAATACTTTTCCCACTTCAATGGAACTCTTATGTCCTTTGTCCTTTAATCTGTTACCATGATGATTTATATTAGTGGATTTTCTAATAACTATTCTTGTGTGCCTGAGATCAACCCAAATTGGTCATTGTGTATTATCTTTTTTATACATCACCAGATTCTGCTTGTTAAGTATGTAATTTAGGATTTTTACATCTCATGGGTGAAGGCTGAACTGGAATTTTCCTTTTTTGTACTGCCCTTGTACAATTTTGGTTATCATAACTTGAGTTGGGGAGTATCTTTCTTTTTTTTTCAATAGAAATATTTGTGAAGTGTTGGAATTAGCTGTTAGTTTACTGTTTGATGGAATTTGCCTCTAAATCCACCAGGGTCTGGTGTTTTTGTGATGAAGTTTTATCAAAATTGAGCTGAGGCCAGGCATGGGGGCTCATGTCTGTAATCCCAGCATTTTGGGAGTCCAAGGTGAGAGGATCACCTGAGCCCAGGGGTTCTAGACCAGCCTGGGCAACTTGGCAAGACCTCATCTCTACAATAAATCAAAAAGTTAGCAGGGCGTGGTGGTGCACACCTGTAGTGTACAAGTGACTGTGAATGTGCCACTGCACTCCAGCCTGGGTGACAAGAGTAGGATTCTGACTCCAAAAAAAAAAAATTTGAGTTGAAATTTATCCAACACAAAATTAACCATTTATTTATTTACTTAGAGTTGGTCTCACTCTGTCACTCAGGCTGGAGTGCAGTGGCATGCTGATAGCTCCCGCAGCCTCGACCTGCTGGTCTCAGGTGATCCTTCTGCGTCAGCCTTCCAAGTAGCTAGAACAACAGGCACATGCCACCAAGCCTCGTTAATTTTTGTGATTTATTGTAGAGACAAGGTCTCAGCAAGTTGCCTGGACTGATCTCGAATCCCTGGGCTCAGGCAATTCTTTTGCCTCAGCCTCCCCAAGTGCTGGGATTACAGGTTGAGCCACGGTGCCCCACCAAGATTAACCATTTTAAAGCACACAATTCGGTGGCATTAGTACATCCACAATGTTGTACAACCATCACCTCTATTTTCTTTTTTTTTCTTTTCTTTCTTTTTTTTTTTGAATTGGATTCTCACTCTGTCACCCAGACTGGAGTGCAGTGGCACACTCCTGGCCAGTACAGCCTTGACCTGCTGGGCTCAGGTGATCCTTCTGCCTCAGCCTTCCAAGTAGCTGCAGCTACAGGTGCGCGCTACCATGCCCTGCTAAGTTTTTTTTTTTTATTGTAGAGACGAGGTCTTGCCAAGTTGCCCAGAAGGGTCTCGAACCCGTGGGCTTAGGCAATCCACTCACCTCGGCCTCCCAAAGTGCTGTGATTACAGGCTGAGCCACTGAGCTCAGCCTATTTTCTTATTTGTCACCAAGGCACCTTCAATGACATCACCTCTCTCTGGTTCTGAAACACTCTCATCACCCCGAAGAGCCCCTGCACCCACTGGCAGTCACTCTCCATCTCCCTCTCTCCCTACCTCTGGGAACCTCTCTTCTGCTTCCTGCCTCGATTTACCTACAAGAATGTGGAGTCAAGCCGGGCTCGGTGGCTCAGTCTGTAATCCCGTGCCTTTGGGAGGCTGAGGTGAGTGGATTGCCTGAGCCCGCGGGTTCGAGACCCGCCTGGGCAGCGAGACCTCATCTCTACCATAAATCAAAAAATGAGCCGGGCGTGGTAGCATGCGCCTGTAGTTCCAGCTACTTGGAAGGCTGAGGCGAAAGGATTGCTGGAGCCCAGCAGGCAAGGCTGCGGTAGCCGGGAACAGCCACTGCACTCCAGTCTGGGCGACAGAGTGAGACTCCAAGTCAAAAAAAAAAAAAAAAGAATGTGGAGTCATACACGATGTGACCTTTGTGCCTGGCTTTTTTTCATTTAGTGTGATATGTTCAAGAGATTCACCAACATTGCAGCATGTTTTGTTTTGTTTTGTTTTTGGCATGCTCACAGCCACTGCAGCCTTGACCTGCTGGACTCAGGCAATGCTTCTGCCTCAGCCTTCCAAGTAGCTGGAACTACATGTGCGCACCACCATGCCCAGCTAATTTTTTGGTTTATTGTAGAGATGACGTCTCGTCAACTTGTCCAGACTGGTCTCCAACCCCTGGGCTCAGGCAGTCCTCTTGCCTCAGCCTCCCACAGTGCTGGGATTACAGGTGCGAGCCACTGCGCCTGGCCAGACTCATTTCTTTTTAAGGCTGAGTCTTGTTCCATTGTATGTAGGTTCCACATTTTGTTCATTCATGTAGCCATTGACAGACATTTGTGTTATTTTCCTCTTCTAGCTGTTGTCAATACCTCTGTTGTGAGCATTCATGGGCAACCATTTATTTGAGTACCTATTCTCAGTTCTTTTATGTATATACCTAGGAGAAGGATCACTGGGTCATATAGTAATTTTATGTTTAATTTTTTTTTTTTGAGTTGGGGGTCTCACTCCATCACCTGACTGGAGCGCGGTGTCATGATTATGGCTCATTGCAGCCTTGACCTCCAGGGCTTAGCTGATCCTCCTGTCTCAGCCTCCCACGGGCACATGCCATCACACCTGGCTAATTTTTAAATTTTCTTGTAGAGATAGGATCTTGCTATGTTGCCCAGGGTGGTCTTGACTCCTGGGCTCAGGCAATTCTCCCATCTCAGACTTTCAAGTAGCAGGGCTACAGGTGCTTGCCACCACATCTGGCTAATTTTTTTTTTTTTTTGCATAGAGATAAGATTTTGCTGTGTTGCCCATGCTAGTATTGAACTCCTGGGCTCAAGCAATCCTTCTGCCTTGGCCTCCCAAAGTGCTAGGATTACAGATGTGAGCCACCGCACGAGCCAATGTTTAACTTTTTGGGGAACCACCATTCAAATTCTTTCCAGGTAAAAGTACTCTTCAGATTATTTATTTCTTTTTGAGATAGTTTTGTTAAGTTGTATTTTTTTAAGGATGTTATCTGTTTTATCTTTGTTTTCAAATTTATTGACATAAACTTGTTTATAATCTCCTATCTGGGATGTTTTTAATCTTGGCAACATCTGTGATTTTGACTCTTTTTATCTGATTTTGTTTTATTTTTGTTGATTAATCATGCAAGAGATTTGTCTATTTTTTTCCTTTCCTTTCTTTTTTTTGTAAGCTGTCTCTGACCAAGGAAGAGAGATTTGTCTATTTTATTAGTCTTTTCAAATAGTTGTCTTTTGGCTTTGATAATCCTCTCTGCTTTAGGTTTTCTCTATTTTTCAGAAATTTCTACTCTTTTTTTTTTTTTTTGAGTTGGAGTCTCACTCTGTTGCTCAGACTGGAGTGCAGTGGCCACTCCTGAACACTGCAGCCTCAACATGCTGGGCTCCGGCGATCCTTCCGCCTCAGCTTCCCAAGTAGCTAGAACTAGAGGCGCGCGCTACCTCACCTGGCTAATTTTTTATTTTTTAGGTCTCGCCAAATTGCCCAGGCTGGTCTCAAACCTGTGGGCTCAGGCATTCCACTCGCCTCGGCCTCCCAAAGTGCTGGGATTACAGGCTGAGCCACTAAGCCCAGCCACAAACATAGTATTAAGTGAATGAAACCAGACACAAAAGAGTACTACTCTGTGGGTTCATTAATATAAAGTTTAAAAATAGGCAAAATTGGCCGGGCACAGTGGCTCAAACCAGTAATCCCAGCACTTTGGGAGGCCGAGGATTGCCTGGGCCCAGCAGGTCGAGGCTGCGGTGGCCGTGAGTGTGTCACTGCACTCCAGCCTGGGCGACAGAGTGAGACTCCTGAGTAGCTGGGATTATAAGTACACACCACCACACCCAGCTCATTCTTAAAAAAATTTAGTAGGATTTGGTGCAGTGGCTCATGCCTGTGATCCCAGCACTTTGGGAGGCAGAAGTGAGAGGACTGCCTGAGGCTAGGAGTTCAAGACTGGCCTGGGTAACTTGGCAAGAGCTCGTCTCTACAATAAATCCAAAAGTTAGCCAGGTGTGGTTGCATATGCCTGCAGTTCCAACTACTTGGAAGGCTGAAGCGGAAGGATCACCTGAGCCCAGCAGGTCAAGGTTGTGGTGGCCATGAACGTGCCACTGCCCTCTAGCCTAGGCAACAGTGAGACTCCGACTAGGAAAAAAAAGAGAGAGAAATTCAGTGCATTCATGGTGGTGATAGGAGGCAGGACCTAGTGCGAGGTGTCTGGGTCCTGGGGGTGGACCCCTCATGAAGACATCAGTGCCCTGCGGCCAGGGCATGAGTGAGCTCTCACTCTGTTCATTCCCACAAGAGTTGGTTGTTAACAAGAGCCTTCCATCTCTCCCCTCTCTCTGTCACCTCCTTTCTTGCTGTGGGGTTAGCACAAACCAGCGCCCTCTCCCTTCTGCCCAAACTGGGAGCAGCCTGAGGGTCACCAGCAGCAGAAGCGGGTGCCCACACTTCTTGTACAGTCTGCGAAACGTGAGCCAAATAAACCTCTTTTCTTTATAGAGTGCCCAGCCTCAGGGATTCTCAAAGCAACAATAAACAAACTAACACGCTTTCATATTTCTTCATCTCTTTTCATGCTGTCCCTTCCTTTATCTTTTCGTACTACCTTCTGCCTCACATTTTCAGATCCTTCAACTAGTTCATAGTTCCCAAGGTATAGGCTAGTCACAAAAAAATGCACATTCCTTAACTGGTCCTCTGGTGCCCAGTGCATTCATGGATACAATGATTTTAATTATTATATATATATGTTATTTGTGGGCCGGGTGCGGTGGCTTATGCCTATAATCCCAGCACTTTGGGAGGCCGAGGCGAGAGGATTGCCTGAGCTTGGGAGTTCAAGACATGGCAAGACCTCGTCTCTACCATAAATCCAAAAATGAACTGGGCATGGTGGCATGCGCCTGTGGTTCCGGCTACTTGGAAGGCAGAGGCAGAAGGATTACCTGAACCCAGCAGGTCGAGGCTGTGGTGACTGAAAGTGTGCCACTGTACTCCAGACTGGGTGACAGACTGAGACACCGACTCAAAAAAAAAAGTCATTTGTAAATGTGGTATTTTTGCCTTAGTCCGTTTTTGCTGCTCTAACAGAATTCTTGAGACTGAGTAATTTATAAAGAATAGAAATGAACGGGCTCACAGTTCTGGAGGCTGGAAAGGCCAATATCAAGGTGCTAGTGTTTGATGGTGGCCCTCTTGCTGTGTCACACGGCACATGGCAGAAGATGTGGTGGAAAGGCAAAAAGCGGGTGGGGGAGAGACCAAGGGGTGTTGAACCCACTTCTGTGATAGTGAACCCATTCCTCCAATAATGGCATTAGTACACTCACTCATGAGGTCAGAGCCTCTGCGATCTAGACACCTTCTTCTTTCTGCTCCTTTTTTTTTTTTGAGTTGGGGTTTACCTCTGTGGCCCAGGCTGGAGTGCAGTGGTACAACCACGTCTCATGGCAGCTTTGGTCTCCTGGCCTCAGGCGATCCTTCTGCCTCAGTTGCTGGGACTATAGGCACATGCTACCACGCCTGGCTAAATTTTTAAACTTTTTTTAGAGACAAGTTCTCACTCTGTTGTCCAAAGACTGGTCTCAAACTCCTGGGTTTAAGTAATCCTCCCGCCTCGGCCTCCCAGAAGCAACCCCTAAGCACCTCTTACATATCCCATGTCTGAATGCGATCACAATCGCAGCTTAATTTCACATGAGTCTGGGAGGGGACAAATATTCAAACCGTGGCATTTTCCAAATCTATTTGTTCTAGGAATAGGTTTATTTGTTTAATCACATTGAATACACCTATTTTATGTTCCAGGTCTGACCCTTCTAAGATCTGAGGTCTTTGCAGTTTTGTGTCTCTGCGTGTGGTTCCTGCTGTTCTTATTTGTGGTGCTTTGTTTCTGTGTGTTTTGTGGGTCTTGCTTGAAAAGCGTTTGTTTTCCTTTTTTTTTTTTTAGCCTTTTATTATTTTATTTTATTTTTTTGAGTCAGAGTCTCACTCTGTCGCCCAGGCTAGAGTGCAGTGGCATGCTCACGGCCACCACAGCCTCGACCTCTTAGACTTAGGCGATCCTTCCAAGACCTCAGCCTTCCAAGTACTCTAAAATTTTACTAGGGTGCCCGATCCTAATCCAGACAAAGTGAGGGCCAATGAGAGGCCCAGAACGTCACCACTTATGTACCCAATCCTGTCTTGTGCCCCCACAACTTTAAAATAAAAAAACAAAATAAAAATCATTTTCTTTTTTCTCGAGTGGTTTAGACGTTGCACATCTAACGTCTGTTGTTCCACCTGACAGTTTTCCAACCTTTTTCTTTTTGTGCTGTAATTTGAATAATTTCCTCTTGTTTGTCTTCATGTTCACCAATTCTTTCTTTTGCAGCGTCAAATCAGCTGCCAATTCCATTAAAGACAATTTTTCAGATACTACATTTTCCAATTTTAAGATATCCTTTTTTTTTTTTTTTTTTTTTGAGTTGGAGTCTCATTCTGGCAGCCACTGAGTGAGCCTGGCCCCCATTTTATTTTAAGTTTCTATATCACTCCTGAAAATGCTCTTTATCTTCACCCATTATGTCCATCTTTTATTATATTTTTAGCATATTTATAATAATTATTTTAGAGTCTTTGCTAATTCCAGTGTCTAGTTATCTGTGGGATTGTTTCTATTGATTGCTTTTTCTGTTGACTATGAAATGCATTTTCCTGCTTCTTTGCATGTCTCATAAATACATTTTGATCATATACTGAGCATTATGGATGATTCAGTTTGTACAATGGTTTCTGTCACCTTCTTCTGAAAAGTGAGGGCTATAGGCATGAGCCACCGCATCTGGCCTGGCCTTCCTTTCAATTGTCACTTTCCACTGGACCCCTTGGACTCTTGAACCGCACGTGCACAGTTCAGGATTCAGTCAAACATTTCAGAGTATCTGCATGCCAATTCCGGGGCTCTTTCCTTTCCAGGATATATCTTTCCTCAATTTCTAGCTATTATGAGAGTCTGAGCTCCAACTTCTGTCTTTTCAGTCCAGGAAATCTGCCGCTTTGTTTAGCTCTCTGGCCTGTGAGAAGATCAGGGAACACCCCTAAGGTAGAAGATGGCCATGTGTGGATCCCACAGGGGAGAAGCGGGCCATGTGTGGATCTCCCAGGGGAGAAGCTGGCCATGCGTGGATCCCCCAGGGGAAAAGCTGGCCCTGCGTAGATTTCCCAGGGGAGGAGCTGGCTATGTGTGGAACCCCCAGGGTGAAACTTTCTCTGTGGATCATCATTTCTTTATCTTCTTTGAAGGGCACTGGCTGCTTTCTGGTCTCTTCAGATGGTTGGTTTTCGTATTTTGTCCTGAGTTTATAAATGTCATAGACAGGATGGTTAATCTAATGCCAGTTTCTTTGCTACTGCTTGACATGGAATTTTTCTTCTAGATTTCTAATGTACACTTAATAACGTCACTTCAATAATGTCCAGAATGAGTTCTGTCTTCTTCTCTAAAAAGACAGATACCTTCGTCTTCTCACTTCACTCCTCATTCTCCTCCTTGAGTTAGTCTGGTACCTTCTCTATTATTATTAATATTTTGTTATGCATAAAAAATTACTTAAACCTAACTATACGTTTTAACGACTGCTTTGATTACCACTGCCTGTTGGACACGACATTCTCTACTTTTTTGGATTATTTTTGTTTGTCTTGCTAGGTGGCAATCTTTTTTAATTTTTTTTTTTGAGACAGTCTCACTCTGTCACTTGGTGGCACGATTGTGGCTCACCATGGCCTCAATCCACTGGGCTCAGGCAATCCTCCTGCCTCAGCCTCCTGAATAACTGGGTTTACAGGCATGTGGCTAGTTTTTCAAATTTTTTGTAGAGACGAGGTCTTTCCATGTTGCCCATCTGGGCTCAAGCTGTCCTCCCGCCTCAACCTCCTGAAACGCTGTGATTACAGGCAGGAGCCACCACGTCCGGCCTCTGAGGATTATTTTAACCTGTGTGCTTTGTGAGATGTTTGTGTGGGAACTAGTTTTTATTTATTGGTTGTGTACTTTTCTTGCTGTTAATTTTCCTCGAGTGCTTGGTGATTTTTAATTCTATGCTCATGTTTGCAAACCCCCACATCCCTGTTCGTGGACCCAGGCTCAGATTCCAGGGACTTGCCAGGCTAACCACAGAAGGGAAGCACCCTGCTTCTGGGCAGAGTATGGCAGGGAGGGGTGTGCTCTACAGGGGGCTTTCCATCCTGCCGAGTGGGTCTTGCCACCCAGGGCCTCACTGTCCCGCTGTCACCAGCGGCCTGGCCTGTGAACACACACTCACTCTGGCAGAGTTGATCCAAGGGGGTATGGGGAGGGGAGAAGCTGCTGGCAGAGCCTCTGAAAGTCCCCAGGTCATCACCCAGTCCTGTCTCCGGGTGCCTTCCTGTTCCTTATTTCCATAAACTGCAGCTTTCTCAGAACTTGGAGCCACCTTCGAGGAAGTGGCTTCTTTCTGGTTCTTTGATTTTTTTTTCCTCCGTCAAATCAGACCCATCTTGCTGTCTACCTTTCATGAATTCTCGAAACAGTCAGGACACTGTTTTTCAGTTACAAATTTATTTCTTTTTGTTTGTTTGTTTTGTAGAGCCGAGGTCTTGCTATGTTGCTCTGGCTGGTCTCGAACTCCCAGGCTCAAGCAATCCTCTCCCTTGGCTTCCCATGCCCGGCTCAGGTTTATTTTTAATTTCAGGAGATTTGTAGGTGTTTAGTGGGAGGGTAGCGGGCCCTTGCCCATAACCTTGTACATTGCACTCCTGGCTGTGAATCACTTTGATTAATAACATAGTGTACCTAGTCTTGGTTGATGTTCACGATTATAGGGAAAAACCTGCCAACATCAGGATTTGCAATCAGAAAAGGAGTTAAGAAAGGCTTTCAGTGAAATTCCCATCTAGAATCAGTTATGGAGGTGTGAGAAGATAAACAATTCCAGGAAATAGAAGCGGACTGCTGCTAAGTCAGCCTCAACTTGTCTCAGGACACACTGATGTATACATAATACAGCAGAGTTTTATGTGCAACTGAGGGTGTGGCGTTTATGTATGATTCAGAAAGAATAATATGAGTTTGTATAGATGGAAATGGGCATTTGGGTGGGGATTAAGCAAGGACAGAATTAGAATGCATGCCGGTAGGTGGTCACACCTCTTTTTGCCTATACCAAGCCTGTTCAGAGAAAACACTGTATCCATTGAACTTTTTGTGATTCCTAAATACATAGAATCTTTTTTTTTTGAGTTGGAGTCTCACTCTGTCGCCCAGACTGGAGTGCAGTGACTGCTCCTGGCCACCGCAGCCTCGACCTGCTGGGCTCCGGCGATCCTCCCACCTCAGCCTTCCAAGTAGCCGGAATTACAGGCATGCGCTACCACGCCCGGCTGATTTTTTGATTTATTGTAGAGATGAGGTCTCGCTGCCCAGGCGGGTCTCGAACCCGCGGGCTCAGGCAATCCACTCACCTCAGCCTCCCAAGGCGTGGGATTACAGGCTGAGCCACCGAACCCGGCTTATTTATTTATTTATTTTTTAATTGTAGAGATGAGGTCTCGCCAAGTTGCCCAGGCGGCTCTCGAACCAGCGGGCTCAGGCAATCCACTCACTTCAGCCTACCAAAGTGCAGGATTACAGGCTGAGTCACCGAGCCCGGCTCATAGAATCTTAAAGTATACAATTCAATACAAAAAGTATATACATAGAAGTTGTCTACAGATGAATGAATACTCCAGTTTTTAGAGAAAAACTTTTTTTGTTGTTTTTGAGTCAGAGTCTCACTCTATCACCCAGGTTGGATTGCAGTGGCACGTTCATGGTCTCTGCAGCCTCGACCTGCTTGCTGGGCTCAGGCATTCCTTCTGCCTCAGCCTTCCGAGTAACTGGAACTACAGGCGCGCACCAGCATGCCTGGCTAATTTTTTGGTTTATTGTAGGTAGAGACGAGGTCTTACCACGTTGTCCAGACTGATCTCAAACCTGTGAGCTCCGGCATCCTCTCACCTCGATTCCCAGTGTGCTGGGATTACAGGTGTGAGCCACTGCATGTGGCAGAGAGAAAAAAAAAAATTTTTTTTGAGTTGAAGTCACACCCTGCCACCCAGGTTGGAGTGCAGTGGCATGCTCATGGCCACCACAGACTTGACCTGCTGGGCTCAGGTGATCTTCTGCCTCAGCCTTCCAAGTAGCTAGAACTACAAGCACGCACCACCATGCCTGGTTAATTTTTTAATTTATTGTAGCGATGAGATCTCAGCAAATTGCTCAGGCTGGTCTCAAACTCGTGGGCTCGGGCAATCCTCTCACCTCAGCCTCCCAAAGTATTGGGATTATAGGTGTAAGCCACTATGCCTGGCTGGAGAAAAAAATTTTATTTTATTATTTTTTATTTTTATTTTTTGAGTTGGAGTCTCACTCTGTCACCCAGACTGGAGTGCAGTGGCCGCTCCCGGCCACCGCAGCCTCGACCTGCCGGGCCCCGGCGGTCCTTCCGCCTCCGCCTTCCGAGTAGCCGGAATTAGAGGCGCGCGCTACCGCGCCTGGCTGACTTTCGATTTGTTGTGGTGCTGAGGGCCCGCCAACTGGCCCGGGCGGGTCTCGAACCCGCGGGCTCAGGCAATCCACTCACCTCAGCCTCCCAAGGCGCGGGATTACAGGCTGAGCCACCGAGCCTGACTGAGAAAAAATTTTAAATGAACATTTCACCAGTGTAAATCAGCTTTTCATGAGATTCATAAGAATCTCATCTTGCCAGATGACAAATGACCATGATTGTTAAAGTTCATGGATTCTTGCAAAAGGAACAATCGAGCTGATTCAGCATCGGCTAAGCATGGAAGAAAAAAACCATGTAGCTGTGAAAACAAAAACAAAAACAGATTTTTGGCTGCTGTCCTCAGAATCCTCCTACACGGCCGATGTTCCCGACGGGATCAACAAATGTGTTTCACTGTCCCACGGTACAGCCTCCTCAATAAGCCACTGGCAGCCAGGCGCGGTGGCTCACTTCTGTAATCCCAGCTCTCTGGGAGGCCGAGGCGAAAGGATTGCTTGAGCCCAGGAGTTTGAGACTGGCCCAAGCAACACAGCCAGACCTTGTCTTTACAAAACATTAAAAAGTTAGCCAGGCATGGTGGCCCATGCCTGGAGTTCCGTTTACTCAGGTGGCTGAGATGGAAGGTCTACCTGAGCCCAGGAGGTTGAGACTGCAGTGAGCCATGGTTGTGCCGCTGCACTCCAGCCTGGGTGACAGAGTGAGACCCCGACTCAAATAATAATAACGATAATAAAAGAAGAAGAAGAAGCTGGCCTGTAGTGCTAGGAACAGTGTAGGGCTCAGTGGCAGTGATTTTCTGGCTCTGTCTACTGAGCATCCTTTACCTTTTTTTTTTTTTGGAGTCGGAGTCTCACTCTGTCACCCAGGCTGGAGTGCAGTGGCACACTCATGGCCACCGCAGCCTCCACCCGCTGGGCTCAGACGATCCTTCCTTCTCAGCCTTCCAAGTAGCTGGAACTACAGGCGCTCACCACCACGCCCAGCTAATTTTTTGATATATTGTAGAGACGAGGTCTCACCAAGTTGCCCAGCCTGGTCTGGAACCCTGAGCTCAGGCAATCCTCTCACCTTCACCTCCCAAAGTGTTGGGATGACAGGCGTGAGCCATCACGCCTGGCTCGTCCTTTCCCTTAAGGTAGGTCTCATGGTTCTAGGGCTGTCCTGATGTCACTGTCACATTTCATTGTACCCAGCACCTTGTCTGGCAAACAGCAAGTTCCTGACACTTGGGAGCCATCAATGCTATTGAGACATCTACCACCAAGGCAGATGAGCCAAAGTCCCATCACACAAGACACCTCAGGGACAAAGCTACATTGTGTGGAGGAAAACACGCCACCTCTTAGTCGCCTGTCGTCACTGTGCTTTCTTGCACACTCCTGTGTTGCCAGGTGAGCTTCTGCTCAGACTCAGTTATGGGGGTGACTGGAAAGTTGAGATGCAGAAGCAAAAATAACTCCAGGCTCAAGATGCCAAAGGGGAGATCAAACGTGGCAACGCTTTAAGACAAAGAAGCAGTGCGTGATGACGGGGACTGTTGTTTTCTTTGGAATGTGGGGATTATAATTTGTATTGAAGTGACGCACTGGGGCTTTGAGGTGCCTCCCCCACCCCGACCTGCACTGCCAGTGAGAACCCAGCCCGTGCTATCTTCACAGTTCGGGGCCCATGTGAGCACGGGCCACCTGGGCTCCTGCAAACACCAGACGTGTAATTAGAGACTCCTGGGCCGGGATGATGTGGGGCGCAGACAAGTCTCATCACGCGTCTGTGGGTGCCCCAGCTGCCTCTGCAGCCTGGGCGAGCAGAGGCTCCGTGACTCACCCAACTGCAGGAACTGTCGCCGGCTCTGCTCGGCCAGGAACTCTTATCAATTACGGAGCAGAGACGCGGTGTACAAGGACACTGGTTCATCCAAGAACACCGGGACGGCCAGGAATTCATCACATACCAAATGCAGCTTCCTGCGTGCTCCGCCCCGGGCGTCTCTGAGGCTCAGCCTGAGGAAGGTTGGGGCTCAGGCCAGGAAGCCACGACTCATTCGGGCTTACACAAGAGGGGTGTGTGCAGAAGCCATGCCGTCCCAGGGGAAGGCCTGGGCTCAGCCCTCATGGCTGTAAAGAGGAGAGATGCCCATGCAGCCTGCGATGCAGGTGTGGATTTGACGTGGACCCAGAGCTATTTCCACGGAGTGATGTGCTGCCTTTTTGTTCAAGAGCGGACCGTCAAGTTAACTGGTGACATGCACATTCTCAGGACTGGTGCTTTGGGGATGACAGCTTTTGCGTTTTTTGTTGCTGTGGTTGATTGCTTGTTTTTGTGTTGGGGTCTCCCTCTGTCGCCCAGGCTGGAGTGCAGTGGCATGATCACAGTTCACTGTCACCTCTACCTCCTGGGCTCAGGTGATCCTCCCGAGTAGCTGGGATTTCCGGCATGTGCCTGGTTAATTTTTTTTTTTTTTTAATTTATTGCAGAGAGGAGGTCTCGCCAAGTCGCAATCTCCTGGGCTCACAGCATCCTCCCGCTTTGGCCTCCTGAGTGCTGGGAGTGTAGGTGTGAGCCACTGCGCCCGCCTAGGGATGGCAGCTTTTGGACACAGCGGGGAGTAGAGCAGATTTATGTCTTTTCATGGAGCTGTTTTGGTGAATTTGTTACAGGCCACTCGCTTGGGCTTCCTGGGAGGTTTCTGGAATCACAGGGCAAGCGATGACATCGTAAGAGCGTCACACTGAGCCAATGGCCTGAGAGCAGCTCTCTCTCCAAGACAGGCGTACGCTAGTACTTGGGGCAGAGTTCTTCCTGTCCATTCCCCAGCCCCCTCCCCACACCAGAACCCCACCTGCCGCCACGTGGTGGGGGACACTGAGGAAAAAATGACAGTCACAGAGCTGCTGAGATGGAACTGATTTCCTCAGGTGCAGAAGCGCACACACGCCAGGGAGGCTTACCTTTCCGAGTTCTGGGCGTACAACATGAAAGTGCTCGGCTCAGGGTGGGCTTGTTTAAACACGCTCCAGCAAGAGTCTCAGCGGCCTAGGCAGAAGAATTGTGAAGGTAGATACATTCAAGTGGAAGGCAAACATGAATATTCGCATCCTCACAACAATTAAACGGCATCAGACGTGCCCAAATCATATCATTTCATGTAGTCACCAGGAGGGAGAAGCAAGGCAGACCAAGTCCCAGCAAATTGGAACCTTCTACGTAATTCTGCTTTCCTGCTCTCTTTTCCCAAATAAAACCCACACCCTTCCCTTAAAAGCAGCGTGATTCACCTGGGGAGAGGAAAAGGGTCGGGACATCTGTCAACTGATCTAGTCTGGAGAGAACACAAGTCCCTGAGCGGATTTTAGTTTCAGCGAAACTTATTTTCTTAAGGATAGGAATTCCTCCAGCGTTAGCGCTGGATTAGAAATTCACACTTCACCTCCCACTTGCTACCCATTTCAGATTCAAAAACGTGGACCCAAAAGGCTGTGGGTATCTGGCGGCCTTTATTTCTTTTTATTTATTTTTAGTGGGAGTCTCACTGTCACCCAGGCTGCAGTGCAGTGGCACACTCATGGCCACCTCAGCCTCGACCTGCTGGGCTCAGGCGATCCTTCCGCCTCAGCCTCCCAAGTAGTTGGAACTACAGGTACACGCCACCATGCCCAGCTACTTTTTGATTTACTGTAGAGATGAGGTCTCGCCAAGTTGCCCAGGCTGGTCTCGAACTCCTCTCGCATCAGCTTCTCGAAGTGATGGGATTACAGGCGTGAGTCACCATGCCCGGCCTTCTGGAGGCCTTTAAAAGAAAAAGCATCCATGAGTTCTCAGAGTTTAGTGTCTTCTCTCGAGCTGATGCAGATTACTCTTGCAGGAAGCCTTGGCAGATCAAAGTTAACACGCATCAATTTTTTTTTTTTAACAGGCATCAATTGTTATCTTCTCAATTACATTTACCATGGTGTATAGTTACATGACAATGCATTTTTAAAGCTTTATTAACTTTTTACAACATGCCTAATAGAAGGTCAAAATGGATTTTTTAAAAGTAGGACCTAGCCGGGCTCAGTGGCTCAGCCTGTAATCCCACACCTTGGGAGGCTGAGGTGAGTGGATTGCCTGAGCCCGCGGGTTGGAGACCCGCCTGGGCAGCGAGACCTCATCTCTACAATAAATCAAAAAATTAGCCGGGCGTGGTAGTGCGCGCCTGTAGTACCAGCTACTTGGAAGGCTGAGGTGGAAGGATCGCCAGAGCTCAACAGGTCGAGGCTGCGGTGGCTGGGAGTGGCCATTGCTCTCCAGTCTGGGTGACAGAGTGAGACTCCAACTCAAAAAAAAAAAGAATAACTGGCAGTGGACCAGATGGCACAAAAAGATTGAGAACTGCTGACCTAGAGGCATAGGGCAGCCTAGAACACAGGCTGGCAGGAAAGGACACACTCACGATGTTCCCGTGCATCAGCTGACATTGGGCACATCTGTTGGGCTGAGGCTCTCCGGAATCTGATTCCACCCTCCTTTTGTATGTATCACTCCCACCTGTTCCACCTCTCGATTGTCTTCATGAACTCTCTTTCCACCAAATTGGCCTCAGTAACTCCCAGATGTGTCTGGTGCTCTCTCATTTTGCCCACTTAGCCCTTGACCTACTTTTGTAAGCGTTCGTTGACTGTCTTCTTTCTGCCAAGCACTGGGATAAAGACTAGAGACAGAGAAAGGAACATGATAGCCACCATCCCTGTCCTTGTGAAATGTGGCCCCATCACCCCACAGAAAT
The DNA here is from genome assembly GCF_000164805.1 of Carlito syrichta. Classification (NCBI taxonomy): domain Eukaryota; kingdom Metazoa; phylum Chordata; class Mammalia; order Primates; family Tarsiidae; genus Carlito; species Carlito syrichta. Next base: position 148,205 of record NW_007247470.1, read on the forward strand.
TCTGTCCCTAGCTGGGCTCGGTGGCTCAGCCTGTAATCCCGTGCTTTGGGAGGCTGAGGTGAGTGGATGGCCTGAGCCCGTGGGTTCGAGACCTGCCTGGGCAACTTGGTGAGACCTCATCTCTACAATAATGTAAATTAAAAAAAAATTAGCCGGGCGTGGTAGCGCGCGCCTGTAGTTCCAGCTACTTGGAAGGCTGAGGCGGAAGGATCGCCAGAGCTCAACAGGTCGAGGCTGCGGTGGCTGGGAGTGGCCATTGCTCTCCAGTCTGGGTGACAGAGTGAGACTCCAACTCAAAAAAAAAAAAAGTAGGACCTAAGTTGATTTTGATAATAACTCTTTCCAAATGAAATGCTAGTATGAGTATTGTGCCAATGTCAATTCCCTGGTTTTGATAAATTATATGAAATGCTATTGACCTGTTGCAGTGGCTCACACATCTAATCCCAGTACTTTGGGAGGCCAAGGCAGGAGTACTGGCTTGAGCCCAGGAATTTGAGACCAGCCTGGGCAACATAGTGAGACATTGTCACTACAAAAAAACAAAAACAATTTTAGCCAGGTGTGGTTGAGCAAGCCTGTAGTCCCATCTACTTGGGAGGCTGAGGCAGAAGGATCGCCTGAACCCAGGAGGTTGAGGCTGCAGTGAGCCTGGTCACTGCATTCCAGCCTGGGTGACAGAGTGAAACCCCAACTCAAAAGAAAGAAGAAAAAAAAGAAGGAAAGAAAGAAAGAAAAAAAGAAAGAAGAAAAAGGAAGTGAGAGATGGAGACTGGAGCCTAGATTCCCTGACTTAAGTCCAGTAGTTTGTTGCCGGATAGATCCATCTTTTTTGTGTGTGTGTGCGTCAGTTGGAGTCTCACTCTGTCACCCAGGCCTGAATGCAGTGGCATGCTCATGGACACGGCAGCCTCGACCTGCTGAGCTCAGGCAATCCTTCGCTTCAGCCTTCCAAGTAGCCAGAACCACAGGTGTGTGTGCCACCATGCCTGGCTAATTTTTTGGTTTATTGTAGAGACGAGGTCTCGCCAAGTTGCCCAGGTTGGTCTCAAACCCCTGGGCTCAGGCAGTCTTCTCACCTCTGCCTCCCAAAGTACTGGGGTTACAGGCATGAGTCACCGCGCCTCGCTATATCCATCTTTAAGAGTGAACATGACAATATATAAAGTGGCAGCTAATCTGCAGCTGTTTTCCCACCAGTACCTGACCCAGCAAGAACTGAGAGTGTCAGAAATGCTGGGCTTGACCTCAGCCACCAGGTAAAATACCCTCCGCCAATTTTACCGACCCTGAGGTTCAGAGATTTTCACTAACCTGCCCAACACGGAATTAGAACTCTTTGGAATTCCACTTGCACGAGCTGGTTGAGGTATGAGTTGGGCAGATGGTACAGGGGGACTGTGTTCGAGTCATGAGGCCTGAGCCTGGCAGCTGGACCCATTTGCTTGGCCAGGGAACATAAGGTAAAACGTATATTCCTGCCCACTCAGGGAAAAGCACAAGGCAAGAGAGAAGCACATGTAGAAAGAATGACCTTGACCGCAAGACAGATAGGGAGTGGGACGGTCGGTGGGAAGAGGCAGAGCGGGAGATGCTACATCCAGACCCTCAGCTGGCAGGTATTCCCTGCACCCCTGTGCCCGGCATGCTGGGCCTGAGGATGGGAAGACCAGGCCTGACTTGGGTGCTGAACTGCTGTGGGAAGAGTGGGAGTGCACACGGGCCTCTGTGGTCTGGAGCCCGCTGTTTCTACCTCCCAGGTATCTTTCAAAGCCATTGCTGTCATTCTGGTCTCGGCTCAGGACTGTTGTCGCCTCGGCCTGCCAGACTTTCTGTTTCCTTCTGCTTTCCTCCAATCTGTTTTCCACACAGCACCTGCTGTCCTCTTTGAGTCGGGGTCTCACTCTGTCACCCGGGCTGGAGTGCAGTGACATGTTCATGGCTACCATAGCCTCGACCTACTGGGCTCAGGAGATCCTTCTGGGACTAAGGTGTGTGCCTCCATGCCTGGCTAATTTTTTGATTTTTCTGTGAAGATGTCTCGCTATGTTGCCTAGGCTGGTCTTGACCTCCTGGGCTCAAGCAATCCTCCCACCTCGACCTCCCAAAGTGCTGGGATTACAGGTATTTTTATTTGTAAAGATAGTCTCCCTATGTTCCCTAGGCTAATCTCAACCTCCTGGGCTCAAGCAATCCTCCAACCTCAGCCTCCCAGCTGGGATTATAGGCATGCACCACCACACCTGGCTAATTTTTTTTTTGTATATGGAGTCTCACTCCTTTGCCCAGGCTGGAGTGTGGTGACATGCACACTCATGGCCACCCCAGTGGCGGCCTGCTGGGCTCTAGCGATTCTTCTGTCTCAGCCTTCCGAGTAGCTGGAACTACATACATGCGTTACCATGCCCGGCTATTTTTTATTTTACTGTAGAGACAAGGTCTCGCCAAGTTGCCCAGGCTGGTCTCGAACCCACGGGCTCAGGCAATCCAATCGCCTCGGCCTCCCAAAGTGCTGGGATTACAGGCTGAGCCACTGAACCCGGCCAATTTTTTTTTTTAATTTGTAGGGACTGAGTCTCCCTGTTACCTAGGCTGATCTCAATCTCCAGGGCTCCTGAAGTGCTGGGATTACAGGGACGCCCCGCCACGCCCAGCTAATTTATTTTTTATTTGTAGAGAGAGAGTCTCACTACCTTACCTAGGCTGGTCTCAAGCAATCCTCCCACCTGGGTCTCCCCAAGTGCTGGGATTACAGGCGCGAGTCACTGCGCCCGGCTGTCCTTTCGGTGGCATCCAGCCCCCGCTCCCAGCCCACCCTACTCCTGCCAGGCTTCTGGAACGCGACGTCTTCCTGCTTGAGGACCTCACACACCTTCCCACCCACTCCTCCCCACCGCCTTCAGCTTCCATCCCAACCCTTCAGGTCTCATCACCCCCAGGCGGGATCCTCTGCCCTCGGTCCTCCGCTTCATGACCTTTTGAGCACTTAACAGGAAGCAGGCGTTACAGTCTGCTTGAGATCCCCTAAGGGCAGGGGAGGTGTGTTTTCCCAGGATCCAGCCTGCGGTTGGTAGTCCACACACACACCTCTGATGAATGAACTCCCCAAGCCCATTTCTTCATTTGCAAAATGTCATCCATGCCACCTAGCTTTCAGATGACCACCAGAACAATGCCCACAGATTTGGTCTTCGCCATGCACCAGTCATTGAGGTTTCTATGCAGCTGTCACAAAATCCTAGCCCTCCGTCCATTTTACCGATGAGGAAACTGAGACACAGAGATTTTAACTCATCTGCCCAACAGAGTCAAGAAGAGGCGGATGGAATTTCAGCCTAGATCATCTGACTCGAGTCCTAACTCTACTCTGCAGGGTCAAGCACAGAGCAGGTGCCCAGGGAGGCCATGGAGGGATCTGCCCTCACCCGGGAGGGCGAGGAACTCGCAGAGGACAGTGGAGTGAGGCACAGGGCTAGGATGCTGGGTTATAAGTACCGGTCATCTGCACTCTGGCCCTGCTTCCGGCCAGAGACTGCTGCGGACTTGCCATCGCCTGGACAGGCCAAAGCAGGCAGGGGCTCCTCGAGGACCTAAAGCAAGCAAGACGCCTAGCCAAGGCCCCTTGTGACCTGGACCTAGTCCTAAAACTCAAACGAGACCAATCAAGTCCACACATCAGAGCTGGTTTCTTCCAGAATATTCTCCTTAATGTGGCCCGGACCTCTGCTCCCCTAAAATAACCGTCTTGTTAGTGACATCAGAATCAAGTTCACCTTTTTTTTTTTGAGTTGGGAGTCTTCCCCTGTTGTCCAGGCTGGAGTGCAGTGGCACACTCATGGTTACCACAGCCTTGACCTGCTGGGCTCAGGTGATCCTTCAGCCTCAGTCTTCCAAATAGCTGGAACTATAGGTGCATACCACCATGCCCGGCTAATTTTTTGACCTATTGTAGAAAATCTCACCACGTTGCCCAGGCTGGTCTCGAACCCCTGGGTTCAGGCAATCCTCTAGCCTCTACCTCCCAAAAGTGCTGGGATTATAGATGTAAGCCACTGTATCTGGCCTGTTAAAAGTAAATGTAAACAGCTCATTTTCACTGCATACTTTTATAATATGTATAAAAATTGCCCACATTGTCACTTTCAAGAATGCAAGTAAGATTCAAATGCATATTATACTTCAAAGAATCTTCCCTTATGCTAAAAAGTGGTAATGCCACCAGAGTGCTTCAGACACTTTGTAAGAGTTTAGGCAAGAAACATTACTAATGGTGTCATAAATATTATAACTTTATTAAAATGAAAAGACAATATTCAAAATAATGCAACAAAATGAATAAAATCCTTTGTCCAATACTGTACACATAATGCAGAAATCAGTGCATTTTTCTTAAGCATGTTTTAACCTTCATTTAGTTCATACTAAAATAGAATAAGCTTTAAATAGCTCAAATAATCTTCAGCAGTTTAAACTGTAAACAGCGTGTTGAACTGTTACGGGAACGTTGTAGTAATGTACCTCTGCTAGTGAGCACCTCCTCTTTTGGGCTTATCTGTTCAAGATACATACATGAAGAGCGTAGAGACAGGAACACAAGCCGTGCGTCTCACTGCGTCTAAGCAAAGCAGCAGCGGGACCTTCAAAGCAGAGACGCTGATGTGACCTCTGGTATTAAGACATACTGTGCTGTTGGTCAGAAGTGTTTTACTTAAAAAGCAAACAATCCCCAGGAAATACTGAATAGGAACCAGCAACACAAGGCCAGCTTGTGTTGTATTTGTTTATTCATATAGTCTAAAAAAAAAACAAAAACAAAAACACCACACACATCCCCACACAGTAACTCTCAATCACAGAGCTAATTGCTTCATTATTTCGTAAAACTGACATCCTAAACGCTGACATCTGGTGTACTTTTCCATTTGAGTCTGCTGTGGCCCCGTTTCTGGGAGCCTAGCCTACGACAAGCCAGCTCAGTGGGGAAATCAAGCAGGAACTGTCAGGAAACATTACTTGCTAATTCTAGGATCTTGTTTCATTTTTCAAGATGCGAGACATGTACTGGTGACAATATGGTTGCCAAACAAACTGCTGCCTCTCCCCTCAACAAAAATGAAACCTGCAGGTGTCAGGCCTTGGGATGACTTTTAAACCAGGCAGGGACAGTCATGGTAAAGAACAGATGCCCTGCCCTCAATGGAAAAGACTGCTCACAAAAATAAATGCAACGGAACACAACAGGCCTAAGAGCCAGAAATCTTCAAATGTACTAAACAAAAATAATGTTTACGATTCCGATCTACATGATGCTGTATCTTCTTCCATGTGCTCAATTTTCAGTCTATCAGGACTCATTTCTCCAGCTGGAGTTTTTCTTATTTGAATATATATTACTCTAAGGTAGTAGCTAATCGGTTAACCTGCAACTATGGTCTAATGGGTTATACCACAAGTGTATATATAGGTGTATAATGTATGCATATATAAAAAGTTCCCCATCCTTCCCTCCCGCCATCACATCTTTAAATTATAGACTTGAATAGACTTGGCTCCAGCGTTAACAAACCAGGGATTCTCAGCATATCAGCATCTCACAACTGCTCTGAGCCTTTCTCATTAAGACAGAGAGTTCAGCTAGTTGATTTTGCAGTCTGAAAGGTCCTTCTGTGAACTGCAATCAAACTGGGAAACGGAGCCACATGCTCCTATGTGGGACTGCAGAACACGCCCAGAGTCAAGGAGAAACCACGTAGGACAAGTGTTTACGCTTCACGTGGGCCCCCGGGTCAGTTTTTGTTTTTGAGTCCAGCTTTTCTGTAGCGGAAACAGCACCCCAGTCAGCAGGTGACGGCTGGGTTGGGGCGCTTGCATTTGTCTCCTCTGCTTCCCGAAAAAACTTTTCGTATTTGTCCAGGTACGGTGGCCTCTCAGGTAGTAGGTAATAGTGTGTCGAGCTGACCTTCTTCCCATTTTCAATAATGGGCAGGATGCAAGGGGCCTTGTTGGCAGACCCCTCGCTGTTCTGTCTCTGCAGGGCTTTGCTGCTCACGTACTTGGGGTCGGGGGCAAAGCTCTGTGTCGGGGGCATGACCCCGTTGAGGTAAGCCGGGAGGCTCTTGGGGCTCGGTGTGCGGGAGCTACTCCGCGACAGAGGTTCTCTTGGCGGCACCTTGGGGGGCCGGTCTTCGTCGCTGTAGGTGCTGGAAGTCACCTCTGCTGACCACCTTCGGTAATCTGGCTTCACAGGCCTGGGGGGGATGGGAACCCTAGGGGGGACCTCAGGTTTGTCCTCATCGGAGTTCGGAGACGCTCTGTGCATGCAGCTGGATATCCTGATGGCTGGTTTGTGAAAGGACCCAGCTGGCCCTGAGTGGGACCGTCTTAATCTTCGATGGCTTTGAGGCGGAGGATTGGGACTGGGGACCCCTCCATTTTGGTCAGACGCACAGCTGAGGTCTGCTGCGGAAACGGCTGGGGTATCAAAATATGCATAGTTGATCTGTCCACACCCACGAAAGCTTCGCCTGCCAGGAACATCGTACTTGAAATCAGAAGGTGCACAGTCTTCTAGCAGGAAGTCTGTGTCGGAGCTAGTGAGGAACTCGACCTCACAGTCTGTCTCGTCCAGGGAGAGGTCTTCTGAGATTGGCAGGGGCGGGAGGGGCCTGGAACCCCGCTCACACAGAGGGGCGCCAGGGAAGAGGGAAGTGGGGGTTTTGATGGGCGTCAGTGGGGGAGGAGAAGCACAAGCCCCGTTCACCGCCAGTTTCTTAAAACCACACACAACCTGGTCCTCTTCGTGCTGCCCCAAGTTTTCGCTTGGGGGGATGACAAGCGGGGGGAGGCTGGACTTCGGAGACGGGCCATTTTCTGCGAAGTAGTGGCCGTTCGTTGGAGCAGACTTGGCCGTGTGTCCTGGAATGAAGGGCAGATGTTAATGGAAGCCCAGCAGACCCGCCCCAGCCACCGTGCGTCCACATCGTCCGCCTCAGCTTGACGGCAGCAACTCCAAAGACACTCGGGCAATAGCCACAGTGGTAATTAGAGGCCAGAGCACAGTGAACGCACGTGACCTGGTTCAAAGAACAAACTATCTCTTCTATCTCCCTTGGACATGTGCACGGCACACACCCACACATCACAGACAGGTTTTGTGACGTGCACAAAATTCGCAGAAGATGCACAGCATATAATTTCCATGAATGCCACACGACACCAGCCTGGCACATGGCATGCGGAGCACAGGCGAGATAAGCCAAGGCCCTTACTGCTGGCATATCATTACACTGGGAGGGAAGGGACAGGGTGCGCCGCGTGCTCAGCTGGTAAGCAGCTGCTGACAGAACCCAAGGGACGTAATGTCGCATTAAATGAGCTGCAGACACATGGTTGTCTAAGTCCTGATCAACATGTATACCACGTTCATGTGCCACTCTCACGCGTGCATTGAACACCAGCAAGAAAGGTGAGATCCTATCCAGGGTTTCTAAAAGCTAAGTGTGCATCGGAGCCGAAATGAGAACTCACTCCTGATTTCAAAAGCTCACACTTCCACCAAGTTCTAGTTAGGAGTCAGGGACTCGGGGAGCCGCTTGAGAGAAACACGGTCATCTTCAGAAGCGGCGGCCACTAGGGGTCAGGCTACCGCTGGAAACAGCAGGCTTCTTGGTTAAAACATCACCCTGGAGGACAGGCCACAGTATCCCTACTGTCCCTCAAACGGTGACGGCACTCAGACGATCAGAATACGTACCTGTGGATGCCAGGGGCTCCCGCGTGGTGGAGTCCAGACTGTAGGCCATGGCCAGCGGGTCGATGTGCAAAAAGTTGCTGCAAGGAAAGGAGATGACCTCGGTCACCCACAAGCAGCAACCATCTCTCTCGTTTTACTGTCACATTCCTACAGATGACAGCGGGCCCCACTCCCGACTTACTTTTTAAACTCACTGTGACGGCCCCAGCAGGTCTTCAGAGTCCCCATAGTTTGGCCATTATGCAGAAACCCAGTTTTCAGTGGAACGCGAATCTCCTGAGCAGCAACTCCGGCTGTGGACATTGTGTCTGATTCTGGGATGTCTCCAAATCTGGGAGGCCCAGGGATTCTCAAAGCAACCAGTAGCTTTCATTCCCTAGGGGAGAAGAGGAGAGGACAGGATGAAGGAAGTAATTCAGAAACACCTCGACCAGGACAGTCTCAATGACAGCAAAGCTGATGTGGGAATTCGGGGGACGCCGAGTGGACAGTTTTGCTGGCGACTTTCACTTCACTCTTACACACTGCAAATAAGTTTTTTGGTAAACACCGATCGAAGCCATGCAACATTTTAGCAAAACGAGAAACGGCCCACTGCCAGCAGAAGCGGCCTCGCGCCGCAAGGCTGGGCGGTTGCACAACACATCACACTCCTTTGCCAAAGCTCACAGACCCTCCCCCACCCGTGACCCCAGCACCAAGCCCAGAGGAATCTCATCTGCCCAAGCTACATAAGGGACTGCAGAAATGCCTGTATTTTATTCCGCAGAACTAATGTTCCCTAAAACCCAATGCTGAAATTAGACAAGAGACCCTAGTAGAGCACTGGCACACGACGACCTCACAGTCTGGCATTTACTCAGATTTTATATTTCAGGGCTGACCTTGGGAAGACAAATTCCAGTCACTGCTTGTTCAGGAAAGAGTTACATGTGAAGATACTGATTTCCATTATCCTGTAAAAATCGAGTTCTGCAAGATGACTAGCTTCAGTGGAGGCCAGGGACAGCTCCCTCCCTCCCTTTTCAAGACAAACTTCAAGGTACATTCTTCACATTCTCTGCGGGGAGATGCCTCTACTTCAGGCCCTGCTTAGCTGCCAGGCATGGATGACACAGGCTGAGGACAATTTCCTTCTACCAGGGGTTCCTCTCCCACTTGTTACCCTCCTGCTGCCCCCACAGCCCTTTTCTAATGATTCGTTATATAAGTGCTAATTAGCATCAGATACTCCTGTTTACTCACAATGAGTTCAGGCTTCTTCCCCTTGGGCACCAGGACACTATCTGTCAACCATCTGTAGGACACTGACCCCTTCTGGGTATGAACACAGAACACTCTTCCTCATTTTCTCAACTCTGCACACCTACTACGAGCTATGCACTATGCTAAGACCAAGAATGATGCGAGATGACTATGACACATTTGTTAGGGAGAGGGGTACATGGTTTTTTTTTTTTTTTTTGAGTTGGAGTCTCACTCTGTCACCCAGACTGGAGTGCAGTGACCACTCCCGGCCACCACAGCCTCGACCTGCTGGGCTCCAACAATCTTTCCGCCTCAGCCTTCCAAGTAGCTGGAACTACAGGTGTGCGCTACCACGCCCGGCTAATTTTGATTTATTGTAGAGATGAGGTCTCGCCAAGTTGCCCAGGCAGGTCTCGAACCCGCGGGCTCAGGCAATCCACTCACCCCAGCCTCCCAAAGGTGCGGGATTACAGGCTGAGCCACCGAGCCCAGCTGGTTTTTTTTTTTAATTGTTCAGGAACGTCCACTCTATTATTTACAAATCTGTCACCTTCTACTGGACTATGAGCTCAGAAAAGGAGGCAGTGTCTCAATCATCTTTGAAAAATCAGTCCCTGGAACATCAGTAGGTGCTCAGTAAGTGAATGTTTGTAGAATGAATGACTGTAGAATAGCATCATCAGCAGTATCAGCTGAATGTGGGCAGTATGGAAGGCCTAAGAGGTTCTTAAAGGTAAAAATCTTAAGAAAAACACTCTGCCGGTGTTTATTTCAACATTAAAAATAAACAGAGACAGTAATGTTCCACAGGTTAACGACTGCATCGACCAAGTAGAGGAGACGGAGCCCGATGACCAGCTCTCCGCATTCTGCTCTCCCAACGCCAGCTGTGAGATGCACCAGGCAGAGATTTCATGGCAGGTTTGAAACATCACTTCGGACAGTCAAGCAATACTTTTCTTTACATCGGTCTCTCAAAGATCCATGATAAAGGACCCTTTTCAAATTCTGTCACTTAAGAAACCTAAGCTATCAGGGCAGTCCACTGAGGGTTAGTTCTCAGATGCAGAAAGAGTGTTATCTACCTATCAAGTGGTAACAAATTTAAAAACCAATTAAACAAAAATTGCAGCCTCTCCCCATGTACTTAGCTCCGTGGCTTCCTGAGCTTTTTCTAAGCATTCTGCAAGCACTGACAAGACTGGGGGAAAGTCTCTGCGATATAAAAACGAAGGACGAGATAGCAAGAAGATGGTCTTTAAGTCGTTGGAAAGCACACGTTTGGAGATTGCTCACCCAGATTACAGGAAAACGCTGCGGGGGATGGGGGCTCAGCCCCCACCTGTCGGCAGGCCGGCAGGCACGACTAGTCATTACCGTGGGGCCGCCTCCTAAAGCCATCTAAATCTCAGCTTTCAACAGAGGGATTGTGCAACCATCGCCTCTGCAGGAATGGCCTTGGAATGCTAAGCCTACGTCTCAATGGTCACTTCAAATTATTTATACGTTCTAGAAAAAGTTATTTTTTATTCATTGTTTCCATCACCTACTTGTTAGCTTTCTTAAGAAAAAAATTTTTTTAGTATAAAAAGAATTGTGTTCAGGAAGCCAGCTCACTTCTGACCACAATAGTGTCTTTGTGTATTCATGGAAGGTGACCTGCCTCTCCATTTCAATGGGGAATTGTGAATGGGCCGGGTTATGAAACTGTCCGCACTTCCTACTCGCTGCATGGGAGAGGCCAGGGCAAAGGAACTGCCATGTTCTCCTCTTTTGGAAAACAGCCTCGAACTGCAGACTCGAAAAGGGTCACGTGCCGCGGGATTGGAAGAAACTGAGACAAATGTTCCCCAGACTGTGAGCGGAGGGCAAGAAACCACCTGAACCGACTCCACCTCTCAAAACCTTCTAGGACTCCGGTGGACACTCCTGAGTGGGGGAGGGATCAATCCATCGGGCCAACCTCAAGCTAACCAGAAGGACGCCCTGCTTAAGTGAAATGTAAATCACGCCACAATGTTTCAAATGTTACCTGTTTCCTGATAACCGGAAGGCCAGCTCTGTTTTACAATTCATTAGGGAAACAACTGCAAAAACATACCTATGTGGGAAAATCAGTATCTAACAGCACAAGACAGCATTCTGTCATAACACGCGGAAACAGAAACATGAATGCTAATCCAGGCTGCCTGGTTTCGACTAGGATCCAAATAACCCTCAGCACAGCTTCTCCAAAGTTCATAAACTCATCTTCAGCTTTTTTAATGGATCAAAAATGCAGTTAAATACCAATCCCACATGTGAACTACCTTTTCCGGATAACATCATTTGCTTTGGTTTTGAATTCAAAGGGAGGGACCCCTAAAACCATTTGTTTCTTGAGGCTTTCCTTTGATTTCATTCTCCAAGTACCTCCCGCTCAAGGTTGAACCCACATCCACAGCCTTGGCTCTGGTCAGCTCCTGAGCCCACGACTCCAGTCATTTCCATCTCCCATCGCCTGGCGATTGTCTTTCCACTTGGATGGTCCTCCGGCATCTCGAATCTACAGCTCTGACTCCTCCTTCCTCTTACTCCACACCCCGCCTCCCTCCCCCCACCAGTTCCCTCTTAAGAGGATCACAATTCTCCTCAAGGCACCATTTTTTTTTTGAGTTGGAGTCTCACTCTGTCGCCCAGACTGGAGTGCAGTGGCTGCTCCTGGCCACCGCAGCCTCGACCTGCTGGGCTCCGGCGATCCTTCCACCTCAGCCTTTCAAGTAGCTGGAACCACAGGCACGTGCTACCATGCCCGGCTTATTTTTGATTTATTGTAGAGATGAGGTCTCGCCAAATTGTCCAGGCGGTTCTCGAACCCGCGGGCTCAGGCAATCCACTCACCTCAGCCTCCCAAAGGCTCAAGGCACCATTTTTAACCTGAGGCTGCACACAATCAGTTGCCAAGTTCCACAGAGTATTCCCATGGTTTCTCAGGTCTTACTCTCCCTCCGCATACAGGCATCACCCTTTCTGGGGTCTGAAACACCTGGACCATCTTACATGCCAGAACCAGATCAATATTCCCTTACTACAGGTGGAATGAAAATCTTCACAGCTCAACAATCTTCCAAGCCTCCTAAAGAAAACCTCTTCAGCCTGGCACTCAGGGCCTCCAGAACATGGGCCTGATCTAGCTTTTGAAGCTCTTGCCTCCCTTTCCCCTAAAATCTGTTAGAATTCAGTTTAACCTTTAAGGCCAGGTCGTATGCGACCTTTTCCACAACCCTGCTCCCTTCTACCAAACACTGTTCTTGGGTGGTTTGGTGCTGGGCCCCATTCCCCCCACCCCTGTGTCCGACTTTTGTTTTCTCCCTGCAGATCCTGGCTCACTCTTCCCTATTTATTTATTAGATAAATAGGATACTGAGAAAATATCTCACTGAAAAAAAGTAATTACATAAAAGAGTCTCATGTAAGTCAGTGAGGAACTCAGGAAAAAAGCAGATTTGTAAGGGGTAAACTTAATATGTGCTGGAGTGATGCGACCGCCCCATAATAATGTAACAAGTTTAGAATATGAAACAGGAAGGAATTTTTATTAAATTCATTTCCAGAATTCAAAGTGAACAGTTTGCAGACTGAGCAAAAGTTATAAGCTTAAGTGCATAACAGTGTAACTTTCTAAACTGGTTTCTGCTACTATATATTTACTTGAAGTAGTTAGGGGTTGCTTCCTGCAAACAATGAATTTTACCTTCTCTTACATGCTAGTCCTTTCAGATTACAATGTATCTGCTGCTAAATTTAAAGTCACTTTCCTTAGAAAGAAAGAAAGAAAGAAAGAAAGAAAGAAAGAAAGAAAGAAAGAAAAATTTACACCAAAAAGCATACTGCACCTTCTTTATTAAGGTGAAACCATGTGCCTTTACTTGAAGATAGTCTCTGGGAAACTGCTGCAAAAAAAAGAAAAGAAAAGAAAAGAAAAGGGGGGAAAAAAAGCAAGCACCACCAGGCAACCCTAAGGCAGTAACCTAGATGTGCTCACCTTGCCACTAGCTCTCATGAATACGTCTCAGGAGCAATCCACAAGGGGGGAGGGGCACATTTTTGTCACACAACTCATCCAGTTCTGCCCAGTGCTTCCTTATTTAAGAGTGTGATGTAATTTCCTTCTTTCAATCTGGTTCTAGAACCTGATTTCTGTTTATTCAGGGTGATAAATGGTCTTTTCAGTTGCATTTGACAATTACCTACATAACTACCTCCACACTCGGAGAAGATATGGGGTGACTATTTAGAGCCAAAATTTACAGAAAGAATCTGAGTTAGGAGGAGCATGGCAAGTTCCATGATTTTAGATCCTCCCCAAATATACCAATCTCTGCGTTTGTTTCAGTCAAAAAATGTCTGAAAGAATCAGCTTTGGGAAAACAGAAACCCACCCATTTTAAGGTGATTAGTGCCTACAGCACTTAGCCTATCAGACACACTGAACATTCAGGCTACCTGTTTCACAGAACTGTATTAACAATCTGAGAAAACCTACTGATTTGATATTCACCTGACACATTCGGTGTTTATGACATCACAGAGTTGTGTAACCTGAGTTAACTTACCAAAAGCAAAAGGAAAATCTGTACAGAATCTTCAAAAACCAAGGCCCTGGTTCCCTTTTCCAGGCTCCACGTTAATAGGCTGTGACTTGGGGGCAGGGAGAGAAAGGCGGAGGCAGGTAAGGAGGTTCGTTGGCCTCTGCTACCACGGGACACATAAATGGCCTCGAAGTTAAAAACATGGATGACTGAAAATAAAGTCACATCGGCTGTCATTAGAATGCTCCTCCATGAACTCAAGCAACACCTGAGGGCTTCGGTGTCCATTACGATGCAGTTCAGCGCAGTGAGGTGGGCTCGCGTGCCTGCAGCATCGCCCCCCAGAAGCTCTCGGATGTCCAGAGATGCCGGCCCACGGGGAAAATGACTTATCTTCCGACCATCAGGTCAGCACGCAATGCCAGCACTTCTTCGGCAATTCAGACTCCTTCCCAGCTAAGTATTTCAAGAAGCGGCAAGCTAACAAAAAACCTCTTCGTTCACCTACTATAATCAATAGCTGTTTGATTCACTTCCGCCTCCCACATGGTTTTAGTGTGATAGCAGAAAACCAGGACAGGCCGGGCTCGGTGGCTCAGCCTGTAATCCCGCGCCTTTGGGAGGCTGAGGT
>NW_007247470.1:162524-166254 GCF_000164805.1 Carlito syrichta
ACCAGGACAGTGGGAATACGTTCTTTTGTCCTTTGTCCTTTTCTTACAGAGTGGCAGTCAGTGACAACACACACACACACACACACACACACACACACACACACACACACACACACGACAGACAAATATTCCTTTTTTATTGACACACAATAGATGTCTTATTGTGAGAGATGTGCATTCTATTCTAATCTTACCGACAATGAGCACAATGGTCTAACGATGGAAGCGAGTCTTCACATTAACTTAACAAGCATTTAAGTCACCCAATGGGTAGCTGTAGATTGTCATAATTAATATAAAACCATTAATAACTAATATTCATCAGACAGCCTTCTGCCAGGCAGGTATTGTTTTAAGTGCTTTTACATATTAACCTATTTAATCCTCTCGACAATGACAAAAGATGGGTCACTATTATCACCATCACTTACACAGATGAGAATTTGAGGCAGAGAGTTAAGAAACTTGCTCCTGGTCAAATCTCATGAGCCTCGGGGCCAGTACTTAAACCACAGAGCCCAGTTCCAGGGGCACCTTTCCAGTGCACCACACAGCCTTTTCAGTTCCTGCGGCCCTTCAAGCTGGAGGACTAAGGTTGACCAAGTATCATGCTCAGCTTTCAAGGGTGGGGCACAGATGCTTTTTTGGGATTCGCTGCTTGGTGAGTCTTTCTTAAGTAACTGCAGTCTACGAAGGTTCCTGTTTTACTTCAACTCCTTCCAGTTTTCCTAGTAAAAGTTATTAATTGTAGATCTGGTGAACGCATCCTGTCAATTTGACACTCTATGACCACTTCAAACACCTCTTTCGAAGCCCTCAATCTTTAATGATCCGCTGATGTCCGACCACAACACAACCCGTTACCACATGGCACCGGGCCTACTTTTAAGACACATCCCCAGCGTGGGTCCCGGATGGCGCGATCATCAGGCTTCATCAGGCTCTCCCACAAAGTCTGGGTGTCACTGGAGCTACCATATATTTGCGAAGCACTCTACAAATTACAAAGCACTTTCTCACACATTATCTCACTTGATCCCCACAACATCCCTGTAAGAAGAGGCAGGGATTATAATCTCCGTTTTGCAGATGAGGAAATAAAGTGAAGTTAAACATCCTGCTGTCGCCCAGCAGCTCTCCGCTCCCTGCTGCACTCTCACTCCCTCTCTGTTCTACCCGCTCTTCCTTTCCGGCAACAACCTCACTTTTCTTCCCAATATCCTCGTTTGTAAATGCGGACCCCAGCAAAGGACTGCGGAGTGAAAACTGAGTGCCTGTCCAGCACAGAAAGGGAACAGACACTCAACTGAGTGCTCCTTCAGCTCAACCCCGAGGAGGGCAAGGACTAATTCTTTTCACAAATATTGATCAAGTGCCTCTTCTGGACCAGATGCTGCAGGAGGGTGATAAAGAGGCTAGGCTGCTGCCTGACAGGCCTTCCCTCTAACCAGGGAGGGAGATATCAGACCGTGACAACTTCCAAGGAAACAGCAGGAGACAGCAGCAGGCCAAGGAGGTCCAGGACAAGGTACACACAGGTGGTCAGGGAAGGTCTCTGAGTAGGTGGCTTTAAGTTGAAGTACAAAGGATGAAAGGTCATGATAGGAGTGGGAAAAGCATTCCACACAGGGTGATGCGCATTTTTAAAAACAATCTGCTGATGAGTCCAGTTGCCTAACGGTGGGTCTTTAATAACAACTTTCGGACAATGTCTTCTAACCCTCACCTTCCTACTGTTTCAAAGTTGAAAAGAACTCTATTTCATGGAGCCAAAGTCCCACATTTTAAGATATGTTCACTGAGGCCTGGAAGATTGATCTTTCTGGGGGTTGCTCAATTCTGTGGTATGAGGAATTGGACTTAATGCAGGATCAGTTCAAATCTCAGAATCTCTTCCCCTCATCTTTTGAAATCTGAGCCCCACACCAACTTTTCCCTATGTTGAAACAAATTCTGTTAAGCTAGTCATTCACACTCATCCGTTTCATCTACCTCTACAAAGTATGTGTTTATGTGAATAATGCCAGAATGCCACAACTCGACTTTGTCTATCTAGTGAGCTGGTTATTCATTAGCTTTTATAAAGCACAGCCAGACACCCGCAAAGGATGCTAACTGTGTCCAGACGAAGAGGTACCAGTTCAGATTTATTCAGATTAAGAGCAGACTTGTTTCTCTGGGACAGGGAGGCTGTGACATTCAAATTCCTGGAATTACCCTTGGCACCACCTTTTCCCTCCTCTGCTCACCTCTCTAAAGCAATCTGATGGTATGCAGACAATCAGGTCAGTTTCAAGCATGTTAGATTGTACCTGTAATTTAGGCAACTTGCTTTTAAAAGCTACTATTAGTATTAGCAGAAAGGAAGTATTATCTAGTTCACCTTCTGAAAAGCAGCAGTCAACAGTTATTTTCACACAAGAACTCAAGTCTACAACCTAATTCAATCCCACAGTGACCAGCATCTACTGTGAACTGCAATAAGGAAAACCGATTCATTGAAATGCTAATTTTCCCTATGTGCCAAAAATATGAATAATTCAGACATTTCCTAACAGTCATAAAAAAATTAAACAGATTTCCTTTCCAGCCCTTATCAGTGACTGGTCCAATCCTGCTGAGCCTTAAAATGTAAAACATGCTTTCACGCAATTATTTATCAACATCAACTATGTGCAAGGCTGCATAAGATAGGATCTGTACAAGGCAGAGTTCCTACCCTTAAGGAGTTTACAATCTAATATATCTGTCGGGTTATAAATTGCTCGCCCAAGACCTCTGTCACCTGTTATCGAGTGACCACTGAAACACTCAGGTGAAAACAAACCTCTGCTTGAGGTGAGGGTAATGACAAACGCTAAAACCTCTGCATTTCTCTCCAAACTTGCTAATATCTGGAAAACACCTTGGTGATAACATACCGGTAACCCGATGCAGCCAGCATGTTAGCAAGAACCAGCTTCCTTTATTTTGGTCTTTGCAAAACTTGGTCATTTGCTGACACAGGTACCTCGCCTGTCTTTGGACTCTGTTCAAGTAAAATTTCACTTAAAAGCGTCTTTCCAGAAATGTAAGCAAAGGAATGCTGCTTACAAAAAAGAAAAGTTAGGTACAGTGAATTCAGATGTTTCTGTCTCCTCCACAAGCGTATACCCACAGCATTCTCACACATTTACAAACGCCTGAACACTTGTTCTAGGAAAAAAAAAAAAAAAAAAAAAGAGGCATTTTAACCTCACCTTTCCTCACCCCTGACAGTTGCCTAGAAACCAGTCCGGCCCTACCTGTGTCGCAGGTGTCCCGGCAGTCACCAACACATCTCTTTTAAAGCTACAGTCTCCATTCCGACTGCACTTAAGTTCGTGACTAACGATCTATTCATATTTTTATCAGGCAGGAGACTGGTTTCTTTCAAGCAATGATGAAATCCTAATAAAGACTGAGCAGGCACCAATACGGCACCAGTCGTGGCGAAGGAGTCATCCAACCTGTACGAGGCTGTGACCTACGCACAGAGACACGCGCGCCCAACCCGCAGGACGCATTCGCGTGTGGACGCAACCGTGCAGCCGCGCGGCCTTGGAGGCAGGCTAGAAGACGACGCTCGGGGCAAAGGACCGAGTCTCGCAGAGAGCAGGAGGAGCGCTCGGGCGGCCCGGGCGGCTCCAGGTCCAGAGTCAGGAATCGCTGGCGTCCGCCGCAGCCTCGCAGCGCCCCGGCCCCCCAGGCG
>NW_007247470.1:167139-188671 GCF_000164805.1 Carlito syrichta
GACCCACGTGCCCGGGCCGCGTGGGCTCGGCGACCCCGCTGGCCGCTGGGACTCCGGGCACCCGGGGGCCACGGCGCCCAAGGAAAAGCCCCCGCGGCCCGTGGGAGGAGGTTTCTCGGGCGCCAGTGATGCAACTTAGGCTTATAGTTTAACCGTAAAATAAATAACACAAATGATAACAAACCAAGAGTGACCAAAGTAAGAAAAAAAGCAAACAGACAGAAACCCTCCAGTTTTAGCTAGAACAAATTCCCTGAGTGGTACTCTCCTAGGAGTGGCCAGAGACCTGCCTGGATCCCACCAGCCCCCCCGGGCGCGACCCTCCAGCGGCGTTGCCTTGGGGTGTACCCCAGCGCTCCCCATATGGGGTCCTTTACCATCTGGGATGAGATTCTGGCCTCACTGTCAAATTAACTATTAACTCTGCACCCCGCGAAATGATTTGCCTTTTTCTCCACTGTTATTTACTTACGTTCTTTGTCATTTAATCCAAAGGCCTCCTGTTGAATTCAAGGCCTCAAGCACCAAAAAGAAGAAAGAAACGGAAGTATCTTTTTGCCCTCTCCTTGCAAGATCAACAAATGTAGTGGAGAGAACTCTCCCCTGCTTTCTGATGGCTCTCCTGGCCTGCTGGAGGCAGTTGGGTCACTTTCACACTATTTGTCAACAACTCCGTTAACCTGTCTTCTTATTTATTGCCATCCATTTGGTGTTATTTTAGGAAGATGGAAGTGAGTCACAACTAATTGCTGATTTCCTTACCAAGTTTTTTGATCCAAAGAAAATCTGTCCAGGTTTCTCTCCTATTTTGGTGTCATTTATGGTCCTGGCTTACCCATATGAAGTTATCAGTATAAAAGAAAGGATCCGCCTGAGAACTTGCCAGAGAACATCTTTTCAGCCCTCACAGTACAGCATTTACTGAATGGAGACCTCGACGAGTTCAAGTTTCCTCTGAAAGGATCCCTGGTTACGCTATTTCAAGTCACTACAATACGGCTGTAATTTGTGCTTTGGCCTTATTGGCATGCTTTTACATTCCCCTATTCATAAAACAGTGATAATCACCAGAGCAACCATCAAACACACCCCTTCTGTAGGAAAAGAAGATCAACAGGATACTCACTGTATAGTTGTGAGCTGTATGATGTGCTAATGTTTTGGTAAGTTGTCAAAAATCATAAAGCCACGTGAGTAATACATGATTAATCTGATTTTTTTCTTCTATCTATTTTAAACTTGGAAAACACACATTTGATTGATTCAATTTTGGGGGAAAAGCAGTTACAACCACTATCTTATGTAATCTAGCCCGCAGTTACATACATATAGTGTGGTTTTCTCAGCTGTGGAGGAATTGCATGAGAAGTCTTACCCCTCACACATGTTTAATAGTCTGTTTACTAATACTTTGTCACAACGGCAATATGTCAATAATATTGTAGAGTATTGTGGGACAAGTTTAAAAGGAAAACGCTAACCTTCTTGAAATAATACTAGCATATTGTGTTTATTGAGTGATTATTCATTGACCTTTAACAGATTAGAACACTAGACCAGAGATTTGGGAAAATGTTATCTTTTTCCTGAACCTAACTTGTTTTAAATTATCTCCAGTAAAACAAGAAAGTTAAAGTCAGACAGGTTTTTTTGGTTGTTTTTTTTTTTTTACATCTCTCACAGCCCATTAAATTTTGAGGCCTTTTCCTAAGGAACTTACATGAGCTGATTGTTTTTAATAGAAAATAATTTAAACATAACGTCTAAGCCATTAGACTTGTATCATATTGACCCAAACTGTCACTTTTCACTTGCCTTTCTTTCAGCGTAACAAGAAACTATCCTTGGCGAGAACAAGGGTGAGGTTCTGGCTCAGAGACCCTAGAATCAAAGACACTGTCTTCCTAAGGATTATGTTGCTTTCTGTCTGACAAGTCCTGCATAAGCATCCATACTTTGGATAGGAGCCTTATCAAATTTATACTTATATTTTGATATTACTTGAATCCTGTAGAAGAGTGTACACGTTTTGATGTCTGTTCTTCTTAATTTTAGATGTTGTTGTGGTTTTTTTTTTTTTTGAGTTGGAGTCTCACTGTGTCGCCCAGACTGGAGTGCAGTGGCCGCTCCCAGCCACCACAGCCTCAACCTGCTGGGCTCCGGCGATCCTTCCGCCCCACCTTCCAGTTGTTGTGTTTTGACTTTGTTTATGAAAGAATCTATTAAAGTAAGATACCCTATCCGCCCTAGAGCCTTTGTTTCTGTCTATACATGATATAAATGTATATTATGCACTTTTAAAAAACCAATTTGTAGATAAGTGTGCAATAAAAAATTATATGACCAAGGGAAGAATTACATTTCCTAGAGGTCATTTTCTTAGTGTGCTGCATGACGTTTTGGAAGCATCAGGGGTGTGTGTGTGTGTGTGTGTGTGTGTGTGTGTGTGTGTGTCCAGTCAACTCTGTGGATTATCCTAGCACATAACTGCCAATAAGAGCCTGGGATTCACCCATGAGGAGAGTCACATCACAACAGGGGTTTCCGCGGACCATTCAACCTTAGCAGCCATTTAAAAGATAGCACAGAAAAATATTTCTTTGCAACATTCCTTTTTTCCTGTTACGTAATTAGGGCTACAAACCTCCTTCCTAGTTTTTCCTTTAGAAAAAGGATACTTAGGCTGTGAGAAGTTGGAGCAGGCTGGTTTTAATTGATCACTCTGTTGTTTTAAGGGTTAGGGCCAGGGCTTAACTACATTTTCTTAGTACGAGTTTTAGACAGATTATTTGTATAGTTTATTCTTTAATTTTATTTGTTTTTCAGTTGGAGTCTCACTCTGTCGCCTGGGCTGGAGTGCAGTGGCACTCTTACAGCCACCCCAGTGTCGACCTGCTGGGCTCCAGCGATCCTTCAGCCTCAGCCTTCCAAGTAGCTGGGACTACAGGTGCGCTACCATGCCTGACTGATTTTTTATTTATTATTTATTGTCAAGACAAGGTCTCACCAAGTTGCCCAGGCTGGTCTCGAACCTGCAGGCTCAGGCAGTCCGCTCTCCTCAGCCTCCCAAAGTGAATTACAGGCTGAACCACTGAGCCTGCCCTGTACAGTTTATTTCTAGCTGAGCCACCTCTTATTTCCCTAAGTCTCCCTTAACAAACATTTGATGCTATTGGTGGTTATTATATTTCTAATTCTATCCCATCTCTACAACTTATAACTGTTAGAAGTTTTTTAGTGTCTTATAGGTACATTAATTTAGATACATAATCTAGATGTTTACAGGAGAATTTTCAAGTTTCTTTTACACATTAATCTGACGCTACCTTCCAATGTAAACATGTAAGCATTTTCTCCCAAGCAAATGCTGTATTTCCTATGAGCTGTCCAGTAGGGTGTGCTCTAGTACCTTTTCAAATTAATTAATTAATTAATTAGAAATATTAATGTAAACTCTTGGTTAAGATATTTCAGACATACATTTCACTTCTTCATTGTCAGATAGGAGATGTCCTTCCACAGAAACAAGCTACACAAGCACAAGCAGCATGTATGGAGAGTAACATTGATATATTTAAAAAACGAAAACCAGCTGGGTGCGGTGGCTCAGCCTGTATTCCCAGCACTTTAGGAGGCCAAGGCGAGAGGATTGCCTGAGCCCAGGGGTTCGAGACCATCCTGGGCAACTTGGTGAGACCTCATCTATACAATAAATCACAAAAACTAGCTGGGCATGGTGGCATACGTCTCTGTAGTTCCAGCTACTTGGAAGGCTGAGGCAGAAGGATCCCCTAAGTCCAGCAGGTTGAGGCTGCAGTGGCCGTGAGTGTGCTACTACACTCTAGCCTGGGCAACAAGAGTGAGACTCCAACTCAAAAAAAAGAAAAAAGAAAACTGTGAGATACTTACTTCTTTGGCTTAGTTCTAAAATAACTTGGCATTATTTTACCAAGCTGATCTCTTGGTGATAGGTATTTTGTTTTATTCTGGATAAAGAAGAAGAAGAAAAATGGTACGGCAATACATGCATTGGGCCTGGGGTCAGGGGCTTTGGTTTGAATGACTCACACATTGTCTGGCTGAGCAAGTTACTGAGCCTCTTGGAGATGACAGCGGTTCCTACGCCATGGAGTTATCAGACAAATACATGAGCTCGTACATGTTAAAGGGCTTAGAATACGGCCCAGAACATCAGGGTTCAATAGATGTTAGCTGTTTTTACTATTATTGTTATATATTCTTGGAGAGAATTTTGAACGTCTGTCATTGCAAGATTCCACAGATCTCTATTGCTTGTTAGTATACATGATGTAAGTTGTCCAGGAAGTTGTTTCATTAAATCCCAGGAGCATACATGATTTATAAGATAAAATGTGTTTTGTTTTGTTTTGTTTTGTTTTTTTGAGCTGGAGTCTCACTGTGTTGCCCAGACTGGAGTGCAGTGGCACGCTCCTGGCCACCGCAGCCTCGACCTGCTGGACTTCGGCAATCCTTCCGCCTCAGCCTTCCAAGTAGCCGGAACTACGAGCGTGTGCTAACACACCCGGCTAATTTTTCAATTTATTGTAGAGATGAAGTCTTGCCAGATTGCCCAGGCTGTTTCCGAACCCGTGGGCTCAGGCAGTCTGCTCACCTTGGCCTCCCAAAGTGCTGAGATTACAGGCTTGAGCCACCGCACCCAACCCAAGATAAAATATCTTACTTGACTCTGTAGTGTTTCCACTTAGGAGGCTATAAAACCTTCAGACAAAAAAAGGGCTCTGTGATAGTGAAAATTCAGGCAGCAGCAACCCTCGGGAAAGTATGCTGAGGGCAGGGAGACTCTTAGCATCTCTGAAGACAAGCTGACAAGTAACCGTGAGTCTGTGAGCAGTTACTGCTAAGCGCATAGTCATAAACACCCATAGACATGTTTCCTTAAAAAAAAAGAAAAGATTTAGTCTGTACGTAAGCATCAAGTCCCTACAGAACTTTTTGATTGAGCAGCTTTGCAATTTTCTCAGGAATGCAGGGACAATGGATACACTCAGTGACTAGATACAGTAATGTTGTAAGAGCTGAATGAACATCAACACGTCTTGGGATTTCTAATGTATTTATTTGTATATTTACTCATTCATCCATCAGTAAGTGTTTTCTGAGTTCCTGCCACATGCCCGTTCCCTGCCAGTTACCCAGCAATGAGCAAGTGTCACAGTCACCATCCTCGGAGAACTTGCAAGGCTGTGGGGGCTGCAGATGAGAACATGGGACGTTGTGATGTGGCGGTGCGGGAGTGGCCTACAGGGTGCAGTGGGAGTAATAGGATAGACACCAATCCAGACCTGAGGAGCTGGGGAGCTCCCCATCCCCAGGCAAGTGAGGTCTGTACTGAGAACTGACTCAGAGTCGGCAGGGGAAAGTCACAGGGAAAAGACTGTTGACAGGCAGATAGCACATGTTCAGAGGTGACATGTGAGGACACCAAGCTCTCTGTAAACGACGGTGAGAGATGAAGCTGAGAGGTTGATTAGAGGTCAGATTGTACCCGACTGTGTAAGTCATGTCAAGAGGTTTAGACTTTATGCTCAAAGTGGAGGAGCCATTGAAAAGGTTCCATAGACAGTGATGTGTTTAGCTGCACGCCAGAGCAATCCTCTTGTTGCCAGAGGCATTGCGTGGTCAGAGAGCGTTATCATTTGGGGCTAGGGGTGCTAAGGTCTCTTCTTAGTTCTGTGTTATCCTTTCTGGCTGGGGCATTGGTTCTCCAAACTCTGGGATGCAGACACTTGCACTGATCCCTGGAGGTAATTACAAAGCAGACAGGAAACAAGGCAGGGGATAGAGAGGGCACGCACACCAATTTTGGGAGAGGTATTGCTCTTGAGAAATGCTAGATAGAAACACCTACTTTTTTGTTTTTGAGTCAGAGTCTCACTCTATTGCCCAGGCTGGAGTGCAGTGGCACGCTCACTGCCACTGCAGTCTTGAGCCGCTGGGCTCAGGCAATTCTTTCACCTCAGCCTCCCAAGTAGCTGGAACCACAAGCACGTGCCACCATACCCAGCTAATTTTTTGATTTATTGTAGAGACGAGGTCTCGCCACATTGACCTAAGTCTGGTCTCGAACCCCTGAGCTCTGGCATTCCTCTTGCCTCAGCTTCCCAAAGTGCTGGGATGACAGGCATGAGCCACTGCACCCCGTCAAAAAACCTGCTTTTTAACTTTAAAACAAACTTTTAAATAATCAAATTTGGAAAGAAACCAAAATTGAACATGGTTAAAATAGCCAGCAACTTAAAGAGTAAAAAACATTTGTGTACCAAGGTATGCACATTTGGGTATAATCATAAAGAAACAAGTTTATCTGGGCAGAAAAGGAACACAAACTGGATGTAATTATCAAAGTATCAGTGTCAGTTGAGTTTTACTACACCATTTATATCTACACTTTGCTTTTTTTTAATTAAAAAAAAATTAAACCAAGTCACAGAATGATAACGCTGTGAACTAGGTTTTAAAATTAATGTGTGTAGTTGATTTCCTGCATTTGTTATTTCTCTCATCCTTATGACTGTTACACTAACTTGTTTTCTTTAAGAAGTTAATGAGCCCCAGGCCAGGAGCAGTGGGGCTCCTGGGAGGCCAAGGTGAGAGGACTGCCTGAATAAGGGTAACTTGGCGAGACCTCGTCTCTACAATAAATCAAAAACTTAGGCTGAGGTGGAAGAATTGCCTGAGCCCAGCAGGTCGAGGCTGCCGTGGCCATGAGCGTGTGTACTCCCACCTGGGCAACAGAGTGAGACTCTGACTCAAAAAAAAAAAAAAAAAAGAAGTTAATGGGCCCTGGCTAGATGTGGTGACTCACCCTTGTGATCCCAGCACTTTGGAAGGCTGAGGCGGGAGGATCACTTGAGCTCAGGAATTTGAGACCAGCCTAGGCAACATAGTGAGACCTTGTCTCTACATAAAATAAAAAATGAGCTGGATGTGACAGTTCACACCTGTAGTCCCAGTTACTTGGGAGGCTGAAGCAGGAGGGTTGCTTTAGCCCAGGAGCTGGAGGCTGCTGTGAGCCTCTGCATCCAGCCTGGGCAACAGAATGAGATCCTGACTCAGGAAAGGGAAAAAAAAAAGTTAGTGAGCCCTCTCATAAGGTCCAGGAGTGACGTCCTTCTCCCAGCATCTGGATGGGAGAAGGAACCACTTCAGCTGGAGAGATTCCCGGAGATGCTAGATCCTCACAGGAGGACAAAGGTTGAGTTCCTATAGGGGCAGGTGGAGGGGCGTCCAGGAGGAGGTGGTGAACATAGAAATGAGTTGCATTGGTGGTGGCACGTGGTAAGTCCTGTGTGCTCAGTAGAAAAACTTGGGAGTGTTGGAGGGGTTAGCCATGGACAAGAAGGATTACAAAGGGCTCATTCATTGATTCAGCCAATGGTTAGCAAGCTGTCCACTGTATGCTGGGCACTGTCCTCCCACTGCGTGTGCAATGGTAGACAAAATGGGTAACATCCTTGCCCTCATGAAACTGACCGTCTCATGGGGAAGAAAGATGATGCTATATATCTAATAGATACATAAGTAGCTATAAAAGTCAACGCGCTCTCAGAAAGCGCTGAGACAGAGGACATTGGGATGGGGCAGAAGACTGATTTATTAAATTTTATTTTATTGTAGAGATGTGGGGTACAAGTGAGGATTAACAATGAGTAGACTGCATGCAGGTGAAGTTTGGGCTTCTAGCTGGCCCTCCCTCCCCCTAGGTACCCTTTGTGTTGTCACGTGCCCGTCCCCTTCCTCCCCTCCCCTAGCAATGCCCAGAGATTGCCGATCCCTCCCTTGTGCTCATGTGACTAGTGTTCAGGTCCTGTTTGTGGGTGAGAACATGTGGTATTTAATTCTTTGTTTCTGTGATAGTTCACTTAGTATGATGGTCTCCAGCTCCACTCAGTTTGCTGCAAGGTCCCTGATTTTGTTCCTCTTTATGGTTGTGTAATACTTCATTGCATGTATATATATCACATTTTCTTTATCCAGTCTACTTTTGATGGGCAGTAGGGTTTGTTTCATGTTTTTGCTATCGTTAATGGTGCGGCAATCAACATGCATGTGCAGGTGTCATTTTTGTAGAACAATTTATGTTCCTCTGGGTATATTCCCAGGAGAAGATGGGTTTTTTAGACTGAGTGGACAGGGAAGGCCACCCTGGGGGAGACGATGTATATGCTGAGACCTGAAACCCAGGAGAAGAGCCCGGGAAGAGCACATTTGGGTTCAGAAACAGCACGAGAAAAGGCCAGGATATGGGAAAGAGCTTGTCATACTGAGGGAAGGGAAGATCAGTTTGAAATCATGTAGGAAAAAGCTACTGCAGTTGTCTTCATGAGAACAGATTGTGGTGGGGGGGAGAGAGAGAGAGAGAGAGAAGGCGGGGTCTGGTACTTGGAATGGGGCAGTGCAAAAAGATCCGAGAAGGACTGATTCCAGGTTTAAGTTTGCACTCTAAAATGGACAGGACTTGATGGCTTGCACGTGAGAAGAAGGAGAGGGAACATCAAGGATGATTCCAGCTTTCTGGCTTGAATAAGTTGGTGCATGATGGTGCGGTTTGAGTAGGAGAAGGTGAGGAGAAATAGAGAAGTGTGGGGATTAGGGTATGGGAGAAAATCCAACTAGTAAACTGAGGGGCTTGTAACTTAGAGGGGCTTGTAACTTAGGTGAAACAGTGTGTTCTCCTGTTAAAAGGTTTCAAGATGATTAGTTCCAGCAGTCCTGTGTGAAATGTGGGTAGAGATGGGCAACCTGGTTTCGTGTTGCTCAAGAAAGTTGGTACAGAGATCCCTGCGGTTCCTAACCTGGATTCCAGGGACTGAGGGCAGCTCAGGCAGAGGCTCAGAGCCCCAAAGTCTTTAACCACTTTGGGTAATGGGGATGGTATCTGGCTGGCAGCCTCTTTTTAGGAAATACAAGTCTATATCCACGGTCTTCTGCAATAAATTCCTTGGAGTCTACAACATTGCAAAAGCTACAGATATCTCACGGCGACACTACTGGAACTCAGGGCTTTGGGTTTAATTCTCCTTGTATATTAGGATATGAATTTCAAATCGGTTACGAAGGTCAGATAAATATTGATTGATATTTGGATTACCTCCCAATTTTCCTGTTTTTTGTCTAAAATTTAGACCTCTCTTTCTTTATTGGACGTTATCATTGTTTATGTAGTCAGTATTTATTTAGACTTGACCATATATCTTTTTTATTCACTATTCCTTCTTGCCTATCTGATATTGTTTTAGGGTTAGTTTTCTACAATTTCTTTCTTTTAAAAGTGCCTTTAGAGATGATATTTTGGCTGAAGACTCTATTGATTTTTGCTTGCTTGAAAATGTCTTTTTTTCCTTTCATTCTTGAAAGGTAGTTTCATGTGAATACAACTTTAAGTTGACAATTTTTTCCTCAGATCTTTGAAAGTATTATTCCACAGTCTTCTAATATTGTTGTTATGATGAAAAATTGCCAGTTAAATTGTCCTTTTTGTAGGTATGATATCTTTCCTCTCTGTCTTTAATGCCTTTCTCTTTGTTGATGTGTTGCAGTTTATTACAATGGGCCTATGGAAGTTATTTTTATTTCTAAGGATTATTGTGTCTCATCAGTTCTGGAAAATTGTTAGTCATTATTTCTGTTGCCTCTCTCCCATTCTGTTCTCTCCTTTTATAACTTAGATTAGATGAGTATTAGATCTTATTATGCAGTCTTTTATGTGTATTAAATCTTGTGTTTTCTATTTTTTTATCTCCGTGTGCTGGATTTTGTGCAATTTCTTCAAATCTAGCTTCCAATTTGCTATTGCTCTTTTCAGCTATATCTGCTACTTAACATTAATTGACTGTATAATATCAATGATTATATTTGCCATTTTAGTTGTTGTATTTGGTTCTTTTTCAAGTATTCTTGATCATTTTTGATATTCTTTTTTTTTCTCTGATACCTTCTTTTATTTCTTCAATCCTAGTCAACATAATATTTATATTTGGCATTTAATAATTCCAGTATCTGCAGTCATCAAAGGTTTACTTATACAGTTTGTTTATTCTGAAAGTTTCCTCATGTGTTTTTTTGCTTCTTGACGTAAATCTTATATCTTTGGAACTTTATCTGTAAGAATCTAAGAATTTTGTTTATGCAAGATACTTAGAAGTATCTACAGGGTCACCTTAATAAACTAAAGTTTTGGCCAGTAGTATTACTGGGGTCACCACACAGATAATGTGGGCTCTGACTTGTGTGAAGATGAACTTGTGATGAGGAATTCTTAGGGTAAGCTTTTTTGTTCTACAACAGCCAATATAAACAAGCAAGTATCCCCTCTAGCCCTTTCTTTACAGCATTTTCCTAGTTCCTCTGCTGAAGGTATTATCTTTTGGGGGACCCAAATTTATCTTTGGGGGACCCAGTCTTTCATATGGCATCCCACTGTATACAGGTCCCAGCTTTGTCTCCCAAACCCTGCAAACTGAACCCACTAAAACTCAAAGCCAGGTGTCAGCAAAGTTTTTTTTTTTTTTTGGTCAAGGGCCAGATAGTAAATGTTTAAGTTTTGCAGACCATATGGTCTCTGTTGCAACTATTCATCTCTGTGGTTTAACTTGAAAGCAGCTATAGCCAATACATAGATTAATAGGTGTGGTTGTGTTCCAATAAATCTTTATTTACAAAAAACGAGTGGCATAGTTTGCTGACTCTAGGTCATCAGGAATGGACAAATGTCCTCAAGGCAGATGCCAGCATCATCATTTTCGTGCCTATTTGGAGTCATGCTCTCTTTTTCTTTCTTTTTTTTTTTTTCGAGTTGGAGTCTCACTCTGTCACCCAGACTGGAGTGCAGTGGCCGCTCCCGGCCACCACAGCCTCGACCCGCTGGGCTCCGGCGATCCTTCCGCCTCAGCCTTCCGAGTAGCCGGAATTACAGGCGTGCGCTACCACGCCCGGCTGATTTTTTTGATTTATTGTAGAGACGAGGTCTCGCCAAGTTGCCCAGGTGGGTCTTGAACTCGCGGGATCAGGCAATCCACTCACTTCAGCCTCCCAAAGCGCGGGATTACAGGCTGAGACACCGAGCCCGGCTCATGCTCTCTTTCTATGTCAGGTCTCTGAGAATTTCACTGACTATTTTATCAGTCCATTCATACATTTATAAAGATGTTTTAACATATTTTCCCTCGGTGGCTCAGCCTGTAATCCCGCGCCTTTGGGAGGCTGAGGTGAGTGGATCGCCTGAGCCCATGGGTTCGAGACCCACCTGGGCAGCGAGACCTCATCTCTACAATCAATAAAAAAAAAAAAAAAATCAACCGGGCGTGGTAGTGCATGCCTATAATTCCAGCTACTTGGAAGGCTGAGGCAGAAGGATCACTGGAGCCCAGCACGTCGAGGCTGTGGTGGCCGGGAGCTGCCACTGCACTCCAGTCTGGGTGACAGAGTGAGACTCCAACAACAACAACAAAAAAACATAAAATATTTTCCTTGCAGTTGTGGTGTTCTGTACCAGGAGGGCTTCCTTGGATGTCTAGTACACTTCATTGTCAGCAGCAGAAGCCAGGTTCATCTTACTAGTACAGACTGTGTCAGGCTTTCAAACTTCCCAGAGACCTTTCATAACCACATATTAAGTCCAAGCTTCTCAGATAGGCATTTTTATCCTTTGTCTTCACATGCTTTCCTGAAAATATCTCTTGTATTCACCTGTCTCCTGCTTTCACGTGGTCACCCTAACATGTTCTAGTCCTAGTGTTTTCCATGGCAACAATAGCCAGTTAAAAGATGACCCCAGGTCAGGCTCGGTGGCTTGGCCTGTAATCCCAGCACTTTGGGAGGCTAAAGTGACTGGATTGCCTGAGCCCGCGGGTTCGAGACCAGCCTGGGCAACTTGGCGAGACCTCGTCTCTGCAATTAAAAAAAAAATTAGCCAGACATGGTAGTGTGCACCTGTAGTTCCATCTACTTGGAAGGCCGAGGTGGAAGGATCGCCTGAACCCAGCAGGTCAAGCCTGCAGTGGCTGTGAGCATGTCACTGCACTCCAGCCTACAGGACAGAATGAGACTCCAACTCAAAAAAAAAAACGAAAGAAAGAAAGAAATATTTTAAAAAGATGACCCTATATTCATTTCATTTCAGTTGCCATCTCCTTTATTTTCATCTCAATTGAATGCATTCTCCCCATCCTCCATTGTTCCTCCTTTTATTATAGTTGTTTGTAAAATTCTTCTGATCACTCGTGTGACATTGTAAACTTGTGGAAAGCAGGAAACATCCCTTATTCAACTCTGTAGACTTTTCTCCGTCTCTCTCAGAGCACCTGGCTTAACATTTTGAATATAACAGGTACTTCAATATTTGCAAAATGAATGAGCACATAGCTTTTTTGTAAGGTTGGGAAAACTCATTATTTTATTTTTACATGTCACTTTTCATTTTTTAAAATATCTTATTTTAAAGATGTGGGCTACAATTCAGGATTAGGTCTACAAGTGGACATCGTACAGGTAAAGTTTGGGCCTCCTTTTGGTCCCCATTGGCCTGATTTAAGATCAGGTACCCTCATTGATGCTTGCTTTATTTATTCATTTTTTGAGCTGGAGTCTCACTCTGTCGCTCAGGCTGGAGTGCAGTAACATGCTCCCAGCCACTGCAGCCTCAACCCGCTGGGCTCAGGCGATCCTTCCACCTCAGCCTTCCAAGTAGCTGGAACTACAGGCTCCTGCTGCCATGCTCAACTTATTTTTTTTTATTTGCCGTAGACACAAGGTCTCACCAAGTTGCCCAGGCTGGTCTTGAACCCCTGAGCTCAGGCAATCCTCTTGCCTTGGCCCCAAATGCTGGGATTACAGGCTTGAGCCACTGTGCCCGGTGATGCTTACTTTATTTTTAAAGAGGCAATTTGTTAGGAAAAATTTCATCATAGTTTTGAAAACCTTATATTTTTCTAATTGAAAACTGATTTTTGAATAGACATGTGTGTATATATGCACACATATATGCATATACCTGCACACACAAATTGGTTGAACTTTATACTTCTTCGGTGACTTACTTGTTCGTTTATCTTTTTCTAATGTGGCAATTTTTTAATGATTTACATATTAAGAAATGAATGTATTCTTTCTTACATATGTAATACATACTTTCTCCCTTTTAGTATATGTCTCTTCTTTTATTTATGACAATTTTTTTACCTTACATTTTCTTTTTTTTTTTTTGAGTTGGAGTCTCACTCTGTCACTCAGACTGGAGTACAGTGGCCACTCCTGGCACCACAGCCTCAACCTGCTGGGCTCCGGTGATCCTTCCACCTCAGTCTTCCAAGTAGCTGGAACTACAGGTGCGCGTTGCCATGCCTGGCTAATTTTTGATTTATTGTAGAGATGAGGTCTCACCAAGTTACCCAGGTGGGTCTCGAACCCACGGGCTCAGGCGATCCACTCACCTCGGCCTCCCAAAGCGCAGGATTACAGGCTGAGCCACCGAGCCCGTCTACCTTACATTTTCTTAACATTTTGGCATAATTTTAGACTTACAGGAAAGGTGAAAGATTAGTATAAAGAATTCTCAGATACTCCTCACCCAGAGTCCTCAACTGCTAACACCTTAGTGCATTTTTTTCATTCTTTTCCTTCTCTCTTTTTATCTATCTATATAATTTTTATATGAATCATTTATAAATAAAGTGTAGACATAGTATGATAGCATTTTTTAAAATATCTGTAAGATTTTAAAAACAGACTTTTTTTTTGAGTCAGCGTCTCACTGTCACCCAGGCTGGAGTGCAGTGGCATACTCATGGCCACCACAGCCTCAACCTGCTGGGCTCAGGCGATCCTTCCACCTCAACCTTCCAAGTAGCTGAACCCATAGGCGTGTGCCACCACGCCCGGCTAATTTAAAAAAAAAACTCTTTGTAGAGACAAAGTCTTGCCATGTTGGCCAGGATGGTCTCGAACCTCTGAGCTCAGGCAATCCTCTAACTTCTGCCTCTCAAAGTGCTGGAATTACAGCCATGAGCCCCCACGCCTGGCTTGAACTTCATTTTTTAGAACAGTTTTAGATTTAGAGAAAAATTAAGAAGCTAGCCCAGCTTCTCTATACCCACACCCAGTTTCCCTCATTATTAATGTCTTTCATTAATATGATACGTTTGTTGCAATTAATGGGCCCATAGTGATACATTACTATTAGCAGAGAAGTTCATAGTTTGTTCAGATTTCTGTAGTCTTTACCTAATGTCCCTTTCCCATCCCAGGATCCAGTTCAGGACACCACATTACGTTTAGTGGTCATGCCTCCTTAGGTTGTGAGTCTCTTAGACTTCCCTTGTTTTTGATGGCTTTGACGGTTTTGAGGAGCACTGGCCAGGTATATCATAGAATGTTCCCTACTGTGGTCTGAATATTTGTGTCCCCCCAAATTCATATGTTAAACCTAATCCCCATTGTGATGGCATTAGGAGGCGGGGCCTTTGGAAGGTGATTGTGCCCTGAGGGTAGAACCCTCATGAATGGGATTAGTGCCCTTATAAGAAGGTGAGAGGCTAGAATTCTTTTATTTTTTTTTGAGTTGGAGTCTCACTTTGTTGCCCAGACTGGAGTGCAGTGGCCGCTCCCAGCCACCGCAGCCTCGACCTGCTGGGCTCCGGCCATCCTTCCGCCTCAGCCTTCCAAGTAGCCAGAACTACAGGCATGCGCTACCACACCCGGCTGGTTTTTTGATCTATTGTAGAGATGAGGTCTCGCCAAGTTGCCCAGGCGAGTCTCGAACCCGCGGGCTCAGGCAATCCACTCACCTCAGCCTCCCAAGGTGCAGGATTACAGGCTGAGCCATTGAGCCCGGCTGAGACTAGAATTCTTTCCTCCCTACTTCCACGTGGGGGCACAGTAAGAAGGCATCATCCACGAACCAGGGAACAGACCCTCACTAGCCCCCCGATCTGCCGGAGACTTGATCCTGGACTTCTCTGCTTCCAGAACTGTGAGAAATAAAATTTCTGTTTTATATTTGTTTTGCTATGAGCTACTTAATTTATGGCATTTTGTTATAGCAGCCTGCATGGAGTAAGATATCCTCTCGATTGGAACTTATCTAATGTTGTTCTCATGATCTGACTGGGGTTACTGGTTTTTGAGAGGAAGACCACAGAGGTAAAGTGCCCTTTTCATCATATGATGTCAAGGATAAAGGCAGTACCAGGGTTTATCACTGTAGGCGCTGACCTTGACTCCCTTGCCGAGACATACGTGGCTTTCTAATGCCTATATAAAATAATCAGTGACGTTCAAATCAACCATTCTGAACAAAATTTGGAGGTTCAAGTTATCTTCGAATCATCATGAAAACTGGAAATGGCCAGAAAACTATTCAATTCATTATAATTCATGGACCTGCATAAGTATGTTGATGAGAATTCTCTTAGTATAAGGTTAATTTTACAGTGTGAGAGCTGGGTGTGGTGGCACTCATCTATAGTCTCAGCTACTTGGGAGGCAGGGCTGTAGGATCACTTGAGCCCAGGAGTTTGAGGTTGTAGGGCAGTATGAACGCATCTGTGAGTAGCCACTGCATGCCAGCCTGGGCAACATAGTGAGACTCCATCTCTAAAAAAATGGCAAAAAAAAAAAAAAATACACACACACACACACACACACACACACACACACATACTGTGTTTTTGGTGATGTTATGAACTAGGATTTAATGTTAGAACAGAAAGTCTTAAGATCTGTTCTTTAAAACATTTAGCATATTATTTGAATTGCAGAATTTTCCCCGTGTCCATATGGAGTGATTTCCTCGAATTGTTTTGTCAAGGACCACATTTTATTTAGAAATGATTTAGCTGTCTGTTGACACCCATTCTTATTTCCATTCACTGAATAAATCTCTTGAATGTTTGGCCAGTTAAATTTCCCACATCCTACATTTGATCTTTTCCAGGAGCCAATAAGAAAGTTCAGTAAAATGATTCCGAATGATTTATTTGTACAGAAAGAATGAATTTCCTCTTAGTTGTACATCCGACACCCACACGATGCCTCATTAGTGACGCTGGGAAGGAACATATTCCAAGGAAATCTGATGCCCAATTAGTGTGTTTTAATTTAGTCAGTGGATTTTCCATCTGGCTTTAAAGTGTGTTCTGAAGGGTGGACCAGAAAGAAGCTAAACATGTCAAGTTGTGAGATGGGATAAGGGGTCCAGTGAACATTTTACAGAAGTGAGATTTTATAGATTTCAGAGTAATTTTTTTTTTACCTCTTTTTGTCAGTTTCAGGATGAATGGGGACAGAGAAAGCACATGCTATTTATTTTGCAATTAAACACCTTAACAGAAATAGTTTAAAATAAGAACAAACTTTACAAACATCAATGGTAGAGCAAACAGTCTTCTTGCCTAGAGAAACCAGAAATGTATGAATATATGGATATCTGACAGGTAAATGTTTCCTTATTCTGGGATATAAGACAGACTTTACCTTAGGTAAACATATTTTGCTTAAATGACAGGTATGCTTTTAAACAGTTTTATTGTTTCTGCAGATAGGTAACAGAAAGGCATAGACACAGATATCCTTTCCGCTTTTAAGATTTCCCTGCGTTGAGTGCATTTACATACTAATATTTATTTATTTATACATTTTTTTGAGTCAGAGTCTCACTTCTTCACGCAGACTGGAGTGCAGTGGCACGATCACGGCCACTGTAGCCTCGAACTGTTGGGCTCAGGTGATCCTTCCTCCTCAGCCTTCCTAGTAGCTAGAACCACAGGCGTGCACCACCATGCCCGGCTAACTTTTTGATTTATTATAGAGACGAGGTCTCGCCACGCTGCCCAGGCTGGTCTCGAACCCCTGGGCTCAGGCAATCCTCTTGCCTCCGCCTCCCAAAGTGCTGGGATGACAGGCATGAACCACCGCGCCTGGCTACTAATATTTAAATTAATAACTAAATTCAATTGCCACAGAAACATCTAAGAGAAAGGAAGCCTATTATAAAAGCAAAGTTTTCATTGAAGGGTTTGATTCTTATTATACCTAAAAATAGAGGTGACTGCAGATGTAAGGGATCCTCGACAAAATATTCTCCCTTCCCTCTTGTGAATGCATCTTTTCAGTCCATGTCAAGCAGGTGTGTATTGTGTTTTCCTGCTGGGTTTTCCGGCCTTTGGTCGTCCTGTGCTCATATACCCCTAGACGACTGACCTCGTTCGTGGTGTCCACTTTCCTAAGAACCAGACTCTCTTCCAGGCCTCCTCATGGCTGGTGGTTTTCTCACACTGCTGAGTAACATCCCTGCTTGGTGATTTCTAACTCGTTTTCCCATCCTGTACTTAGGCAACATATTCTAGTTTATTATTTAGACTTAGTTTTTCACGAGGATACCATACAATCTCAAATGACTGTGGCGTGTTAAGCTTGAATGGAAAGTTCTAGGTGTGTTTCTCTGGAAGGCTCCTGATTTCAGATGACTGTGAATTCATTATTTTTACGAGTGAAGGGTGATTGTCTACCTATAAAACTTTTAAACATTGACCTTTGCTAAAACACAATTCCAATTGTGTCTCATCATGACTACTCAGAATTGAACAAGCCCCAGGCACAGAAGTTTATGATGAAAACATTCAGTCCTTCCAAGAAAAGAACCAGAAATGTCTTCATATGTCTGTAGACTGAACCTCAGGATGTCTGAATATTTTACTGTGTTCCACTGTACCCTCAAGTTTGTTTCCCAGCCATGGAAAATGCCCATGAGAAAAAGTTGTGCAATTGCTAACTGTTAGTCACTTTACATTTCCTGTATTCCCTATTTAATTTCCCTGGTAGCTGGCAATAACATCTAGGATTTAAGTTGCTGAAGGGTATTCGGGAAAACCCACATAAATGTCTAAGATGAGGTTTGGCAAGCGATGAATCTCGGTGACATAACAATGTTATAACTAGAGATTTCATCAAACACAGGCGGCAGGAAATCCCTCACCCTGCCAAACACCCACTTCGGCTCACTTGAGTCCGGGGACCAACGTTTGTTAAAAATGGATTTTACACAGTTTTTAATTTTATGAGGCTTCTGGAATAAAAATGTGGACCTAAATTTTAGATGCAATGAGGTTTCTCTAAAAACAGGCATCTCAAAGAACTTTTTAGAAAAAAAGAAAGGAAAAGAAAAGAAAACATCAGTGAGTTTTCTGTAGGGAGGGTAGCAGCTGCTGGTGAAGAAGCCCCTAGCGCTGGGAGGACGCGGAGAGCTCCAGCAGCTGGCCAAGCAGCCACCATGACCGGTGAATGACAGAGTTCCCCGTCAGCTTTTCTCACACTCCAAACTTCACGGACATAGTGTTCGATTTAAGACAGCATTGCATAAATGGAGGCATTGTAGCTATCGCTCTGTAAAAACTGTCAGAATTTTATCCCATTCTTTATGTTGTTTAATGGTTGTAAGGTTTTTTGTTTTGTTTTTTTTTATGAGTCGAGGTCTCACTCTGTTGCCTAGGCTGGAGTGCAGTGGCACGATCACGGTTCACTGCAGCCTTGACCTTCTGAGCTCAAGTGATCCTCCTGCCTCAGCCTCCCCAGTAACTGGGATTACAGGCGTGTGCCACTATGCCTGGCTGATATTTTTATTTTTTGTAGGGACAGAGTCTTGCTGTGTTGCCCAGACTAATCTCTAACTGCTGAGTTTAAGCACAGTCCTTCCACCTCAGTTTCCCAAAGTGCTGGGATTACAGGTGTGAACCTCTGTGCCCTGCAGGTTTGTAAATTTAAATCATTTCAAGGTACCTTTTGTTCATGTTTTGCTTATATTGTGGTTTTGATCCAGGAATATGACCAAATTCTGTTCTAGAAAATTTTTTTTTTTTTTTTTAGTTTGGCTCTCATTCTGTTACCAGGCTGGAGTTCAGTGGCACAATCACGGCTCACCACAGCCTCAAACTTCTGGGCGCAAACAATCTTTCTGCTTCAGTCTTCCAAGTAGCTGGGATTACAGGTGCATGCCAAAACACCCAGCTAATTTTTTTGTAGCTATAGGGTCTTGCTCTGTTGCCCAGGCTGGCCTTGAACTCCTGGACTCAAGCAACTCCACCTCTGCCTCCCAGATTGTTGGAATTACAGGGATGAACCACCTTGCCCAGCTGATTCTAGAATTGGATAGCTTTGTATTAGAGAGACATGTATACTTGAAAAGAAAATCTGTTGTGTAATCTACTTCTCTCCACTTATACTTGCTTGTTCTATTGTACTTATTGTATCGTCCTGGGCTAGCTACCTTTTTTTTTTTTTTTGAGTTGGAGTCTCACTTTGTCGCCCAGACTGGAGTGCAGTGGCCACTCCCAGCCACCGCAGCCTCGACTTGCTGGGTTCTGGGCGATCCTTCCGCCTCAGCCTTCCAAGTAGCTGGAACTACAGGCGCACGCTACCACGCCCGGCCAATTTTTAAATTTTTATTGTAGAGATGAGGTCTCTCCAAGTTGCCCAGGCGGGTCTCAAACCTGCGGGCTCAGGCAATCCACTCACCTCGGCCTCCCAAAGCGCAGGATTACAGGCTGAGCCACCGAGCCCGGCCTACTTTTTTTTTTTGTCAGATTCTTTGACTTTTAATTCTATCATTTTGGTAAGTATTGAGGTTACCAGTTACCATTAATAGTATTTGTCTTTTTATCATATTTTCACCACTTAAGATATTTTTATGTTAATTAGATCACGAATCAGATATGTTTTTATGGTTTATGGTCCACCATTGCATGGTGACTTTACCTGCTAACACTCTGCGCTATGACATTGATTTAATCTGATGCCACAGCGTCCCATTCTGCTCCTCTTAAATGTGCGCAGACATCTTAGCATGTGGACCATCTTCGTGTATCAAAGGTGAATGTCTGTTTGTTGTTTCTGTCATTCCTGTAGATGGCAGATGGTTGGATCTTGCTGTATGGTGAAATTCAGTCCGTTAGCTCATGGCGTTATAATATATCTCCACATTTACACCATTAGATCCAGGCATACCCCTGAGCTCCAGACCTTGGATGTCTGGTCAGTATCTGTGTTTATTTCCTGGGCTGCAGTAACGATGCACCACTACTGGGTGGCTTAAAACGATAAAAATATATTCTTTCCTAGCTCAGAAATCCAAATCCAGGTGTCAGCAGGGCCATGCTCCCTCAGAGACTCTGGGCAGAATCCTTCCCGGCCTCCCTCTGGCTTTGGCTGTGGCCACCAACCCTCACGTTCCTTGACTTGCAGCTGCGTGACTCTCGCCTCTGCCTGAACCTCCACACAGTCTTTTACAAGGACGCCAGCCATATTGGACCAAGGGTCCACTTCACTGCCCGACACCCTCATCCTAACTCATTACATCCCAAGGCCCTGTCTCCAAATAAGGCCACACTCTGAGGCACTGAGGACCAGGACCTTGACATCTCTTTTTGGGGGCTGCAGTTTAACCCCTAACAGCATCTCAGACTTAGCACGTCAACACAGTTCCTACCCTGTACGTCTCCCTCTTCCTCAGTGTTTCTTGTTTCAATAAATGGCAGCACCATCCACACAATTGCTCAGGCCAGATGTTCACTTTGACTTCTCTTTTGTGTCCTCTCCCTGCATCTGATCCATCCGTGAGTCCTGTTGTCCCCCTCAACCATTTCCCCAATCTTACCACTTTTCATTGCCTCCACACCTCTGGCCTAGTTCAATTCACTGTCCTCTCTTAATTTGGAATATGCCGTTGTTATGGCTTCCTTGCTTCTACACTGGCTGAGGATTTGTTCGCAGACGTCCATAGACCAGCCAGAGGGATCCTTCAAGAGGGGGAGCACCTGTCATTCCCAGCACTTTGGAAGGCCGAGGCAGAAGGATGGCTTGAGTCCAGGAGTTCAAGACCAGCCTAGGCAACAGATCAAGACCTCATCTCTACCAAAAAAAATTAGCTGGAGCATGGTGGCATGTGCCTATACTCCTAGCTGCTTGGGAGACTGAGATGGGAGGATCACCTGAGCCCAGGAGGTTGAGGCTGTGGTGAGCCGTGATCGTGCCACTGCACTCCAGCCTGGGCAACAGAGGGAGACCTCAACCAAAACTCAAACAAGTAAAAATTTTAAAAAAGTGTGTCACTCCCCACTGAGACCCTTCCAGGGCACCCCATACCCATCGGAACTCAATCTGAACTGCTCCCCGGCCTCATCTGCACGGTGCTCCTCTTCTTGGCTGTAGCTGCTCCTGACTTTCTGTGTGTGTGGCTCTTTAAAAAAAAAAAAAAAGGGGGCATTAAACAACTTTATGGAGGTATAATTTACATATCACAAAATCCACTTTTAAAAAATGCACAGTTCCGCAATTTTAATATATTTGCAGAGTTGTGCAAATATTACCACAATCCAGTTCCAAAATATTTCCATCGCCCAAAAGATCCCCGTACCCACATGATGATGGATTTCATAACAGCTTTATTGAAATATCTTCGTGTGTGTGTGTGTGTGTGTGTGTGTGTGTGTGTGTGTGTGTG
>NW_007247470.1:188795-201634 GCF_000164805.1 Carlito syrichta
GACCTGCTGGGCTCCGGCGATCCTTCCGCCTCAGCCTTCCAAGTAGCTGGAACTACAGGTGCACATTACCACACCGGCTAATTTTTGATTTATAGTAGAGACATGAGGGTTCGCCAAGTTGTCCTGGTGGGTCTCAAACCCGCGGGCTCAGGCAGTCCGCTCGCCTCGGCCTCCCAAAGTGCTGGGATTACAGGTTGAGCCACCGAGTCCAGCCCAGCTAATTTTTAAATTTTTTTGTAGAAAGGAGGTTTCACTCTTTGCCATGCTTGTCTCAAACCCCTGGGCTCAGGCAATCCTCCCTCCTTGGCCTCCCAAAGTGCTGGGATTACAGGCGTGAGCCACGGCACCCGGCCTCTTATGTGTGTTTTTTTAAAGACAGTTTCTGTCTGGGGGCTTGTGCACATGCTGTGACTCTTTTCCTCCGTCTTCTCATGGCTTACTTGGGTCCTTCAGGAATCTGCTCAAAACTTCCTTCTTCAAAGAGGACTCTTCTGACCACCCTAAAATAGAAACCTCCATTTGGTTGTACATATCTGACACCTTATGTTTGCTTGTTCACTGTTCACTTCCCCAACTAGAATGTAGGACCCATGAGAGCAGGAGCTTTGTCTTGCATCTGACCATTGAATTCCCAGTGAGACAGGAGATAGCTAGAAAAAGGCTGGGCAGACAGACAGGAGGGTCCTCTGGTAACAATGTAGCCAATTCCCAGCAGGCCTCTCAGGCTCAGCATTGGTAAACTAGCTCCCTGCGAGGCTTTCAAGCTAGAGCTTATGTACTCACTGCTGGAATCGAAAAGCAACCAATCAGCTCACCATTAGGCCCCTACCTCCTGCCGATTGGTCCTTAATACTGACCAGAAAAGCTACAGCTCACAGCTAGAGCTAGCCAATCAGCTTGGACTTAGGGCTATATAAGCACCAGGTTTTCGGGTCCCAGACCGGCAACCTCTTTGGGTCCCCTCCTGTTGTGGGAGCTTCTCTGCCTTCTCAGTAATTCCTGGTCTCTCACTTTCCGGCTGTCCTTGTCCCTCATTCTTCGTGGGCATGAGGCAGGAACCTCAACCTTGAAGAGCTGCGGGAGATC
This sequence comes from Carlito syrichta, assembly GCF_000164805.1. NCBI lineage: Eukaryota > Metazoa > Chordata > Mammalia > Primates > Tarsiidae > Carlito > Carlito syrichta. Next base: position 189,882 of record NW_007247470.1, read on the forward strand.
GTTGGAGCCAGAGAGTTGTGCACCCCAGAGGCTGGCTTGTCAGCTGATGGAGCCTATGGCACCAGAAGAACTGCCGGAAGAAGGCGAAACTGCGAATCTGGGACATCCCGGGGGCCAGGCTTGCGGGCCCACAGAAGCAGCGACACTCTCAGGGCTTGACTTGCCAGCCCCTTAGAGCTGACACTTCTGGGCTAGGCTTACCAGCCCCTCAGCGACCCTCTCTGGGGCGTGGCTGGCTGACCCATTGAACTGACACTCTCGAAGCCCAGGCTGACCTGGAAAATCCGCAACACCAGGGCCTCGAACAGCGCCTGGTACACGGCAGGTGTCTGATAAATGTGTTGAGTTGATGCAAGGACGAATATAATTGTAACATCATTGATTTTCCTACCACTTCATTGATAGTCTTCGCTTTTTTCAATTCACATGTTTCCTTGAGAGTCGTTTTTACTTTTATGCTGGGTTTTCAATATTTCTGCTTTTTGTTTATCTCAGTTATGTAAACCTTGACCTTCCTTCCAGGAAGGATACATTAGACTGTTCAGTCATCTAACATTGTTGTGAAATTCGATGCATGTTTTATTGTTTTTACCCTTTTTACTGACTAATCACTTGCTTTTACTGGATTTGCTTTTTATGGAGTCGATCTACTTATCTCTGCTTTCATGTGCTTTAAGCTTCCTATTTTATTCTGATGGCGAGCGTAGGCGTCACTTGCCTTTATTGGTTATTTCACCTTTCCAATTCTGAAAACATTTTCTGTCACCGTGCACCGTACCTGTGGGACTTGTCACCTTCCTATGAGCTCCGAGGTTGAATCGCTTTTATTCATTTGTACATGTTTTCTGTTGCATTTGTTTTTAAGTTTTGGTTTGAAAACAAGAAATGGATGTATGAATGTTTAGAGTCTTGGTTTTTGTGTGTTTTCTTTGTTCTTGTTTTTAAGAGTCCTCCTGAGGATAATTCTATGCTCCCCCATAAGGATACCAGGACTTTGTTTTATTTAGAAAATTTCATTTTTTCTTTTAGAAAATGTGCTTTTTCTTCTTTAGTTTCCACACTGCTATCCTTCCTAATTACTTTGGTACATCTGTTTTGCACAGATGGACTTCTTTGATTCATTCTTAAGCCTTTTACTATCTCTTGTTTTTGTAACCCATTTGTTTAATTTGGCAAGAGACTGGGTTGCTCTGTCTTCAGCATGGCTAATTCTTTGCTTTTTGCATTCAATTTGCTATTTTCAGCTTCTGGGGCTACGATCTAAAATATTATTTACAGGATTAGCAGGGTATTTTTTTCCTCTCTATTAAAGGCATCACTTTTGAAGTTATATATTTTCTTTCACGTCCTATAATCGTTTGCTGTCACCCATTTGTGATGGTTCACCAACTTAGAGAAGACATGGAGATTTTACTGTTATAAATCTCTTCCGGTTCTTTCTGACCTGCTCTTACACGTGAAGTGCATTGACTCACTCCACAAATATGCATTAAAACCCCACTTTGTCCCAGGTGCTTTTCTAGATGCCGGGATATATCAATGAACAAAGGAAGTACCTGCACTTAGGGCACTTACATTCTAGAGACGGATCATAGGTCTATTTATATACAAGATGATTAGTGACTGAGGGGAAAAAAGCACAGTCAAGTTAGGGGACAGAGAAGGACTAAGGGACTATTTCAGATAGGATGGTCGCAGATAAGGTGATGCCAGCAGAGGTCGGAATCAGAGTGAGCAATAAGACACCGGGGAAGAGGGTTTCAGTACGTGCAAAGGGCCTGGGGCAAGAGCATGGTCAGTGTGTTCCAGTAACAGCAAGGTTGGCCCATGAGTGAGAACAAGAGATACATATCCAGCCACTGTCCCCTTAGTCACGATGTGCTGGCCACTTGGCCTTGTCACATTCCGAGGATACTCCGTCTTTGCTGCTTTGTGCCTTTTGTTCTTTTTACTAGACCGCCAGCGTTTTTTCCCTGGTTGTTCTAACGGTTGTCTTCTCGCTCCCGAGGGTGGCTTGAATGTCACTTCCTCTCATTCTGTGTCACAGGACCTCACGGTGCGTACCCCAAGCAGTACATGTGCTTGCTTCTTTATCGACATGCCCTGCCACCCCGATCAACACGTAAGTGCCACATGGGTCAGGACCGTGTTTGTTTGACTGCCATGTTCTAGCGCCTCGAACACAGCAGGCCACGGCAAGCATTTGCTGAGTGAACAAAGATGACCTTCTCTTGGTCAGTGAGTTTCCCTGACCAGTTTAATTCAGTTCATAAAAGTGTCTCCCTCGGCCGGACACAATGGCTCATGCCTGTAACCTCAGCACTTTGGGAGGCTGAGACAGGAGGATCGCTTGAGCCCAGGAGTTTGAGATCAGTCTAGGTCATGTAGCAAGAACTCGTCAAAAAAAAAAAAATCAGAAAATGAGCCAGGCGTGGTGGCACGTGCCCGAAGCCCCAGCTACTCAGGAGGCTGAGACGAAAGAATTGCCTGAGCCCAGGAGGTCGAGGCTGTGCTGGTGAGTCCTGAGCTGTGCCACTGCACTCCAGCCTGGGTGACAGAGTCAGACCCTGACTCAAAACAAACAAACACACACAAAAAGTATCCCTCTTTCCTGGAAAGAGAAAAAGAGGAGAAGGAAAAAAAAAGAGGCAGCCGTGGCCAAATATGTCCCCTCTTCGTCTCCCATGTTTATTCCCAACTAACGTAGCCAGTATTCACAGGACTCCCCATTTGACACTGCTCTATTCCCATGACCTTAACGTGGGTCCCTTATGAATACCAAGGCTCTGTTATTTCTGTGACCACATGTATTGAGTTCTTACCCAACATATTTCTCCTTGATTCTCTTCATAACATTAACCTTATAAGGCCTGTAAATGTTTCTAGTCTGAGTTTCCACAAGGAAAAAGTGGTTGTCTGCAACTGACGAGCATGCCAATAGGTGATTTATCAAGTGGCATAGTCACCCATTCTGCATATGCGTAGTATTTGCTTACTGTGTGCAAGATGTTGGGCTAAGCTCTGGGGTTCCAGGGAGAGCTGAGCAGATAGGCCCGGTCCCTGCCTTCCCAAAGTTCGTGTTCTGTTATGAGACAGACTTAAAAATGTGATCTACAAAAGAAGTGAGTGATGACAATGCTCGTGTAAGTGATATACAAAGAAGTCTAGGGCACCATGGACCTGTACTTCAGCAAGACATGAGGTCAACTTACTTTGCTAGTACCCATTCTTCCCTTTCTTGGTTACTAACAGAACCCTCGATTTTGTTTGGATTAGCAATGTATCTAGCTTTTTTTTAATTTTTTTTTTTTTTTTAGTAGGAGTCTCACTCGGTCACCCAGGCTGGAGGGCAGTGGCACGCTCCCAGCCACCACAATCTCGACCTGCTGGGCTCAGGTGATCCTTCCACCTCAGCCTTCCAAGTAGCCGGAGCTACAGTTGCGTGCTACCATGCCCAGCTAATTTTTTATTTATTGTAGAGACGAGGTCTCACCAAGTTGCCCGGGCTGGTCTCAAACCCATGGGCTCAAGCAATCCTCTCACCTCAGCCTCCCAAAGTGCTGGAATTACAGGCTTGAGCCACCGTGCCTGGCCCAAAAAGCTTTTTTAAAAATTTTTTATTTATTTTTATTTTATTTGTGTGTGTGTGTGTGTGTGTTGGAGTCTCACTTTGTCACCCAGACTGGAGTGCAATGGCTGCTCCCGGCCACCGCAGCCTCGACCTGCTGGGCTCCGGCGATCCTTCCGCCTCAGCCTTCCAAGTAGCTGGAACTACAGGCACGCACTACCACGCCCGGCTAATTTTTGATTTATTGTAGAGATGAGGTCTCGTCAATTTGCCCAGGCGAGTCTCGAACCCGCGAGCTCAGGCAATCCACTCACCTCGGCCTCCCAAAGTGCTGGGATTACAAGCTAAGCCACCGAGCCCAGCCTTAAAAGCTTTTTTTAAAGCTCCATTTTTTTTTTTGCCTGGGCGCAGTAGCTCACACCTATAATCCCAGCATTTTAGGAGACCGAGGTGGGAAGATTGCTTGAGCTCAGAAGCTTGAGAACAGCCTAGACAACATAGTGAGACCTTACCTCTACAACAAATAAAAAAAATTCTTCATCTTTTTTTTACCTCTCTTGCAAGTGGGAATGATCCCCTGACATCACCTTAGCCAACGATACAGCAGAAGTGAATTGGAAGTGGATCCTGCTTCCTGCCTGATAAGACCGATCTGTAGGATTGAAGTCTCATGCTCAGGGTGTACAGCTCAAAGATAAAAAAAAGCCCGAGGCACTGATGACATCTAAACCCGCTGCTTCCTGGGCTTTCTGTCCTGACTCCTTGTTGAGTAATAACAAGGAGCCCCTATTAGATTCCGTACAGTGGACAAGCTTCTATTCCGCGCAGTTGAATGCAATTCCTAAACAACACAGCTCGCCCGAAGGAGTGGGATTTAAACTGGGCTTTGACAGACGTGAGGCGCAACTAGCCGGGAAAAGGGCGCCCAGGAAGGGCACTTCTAAAAACTCTGCTCAGACTGAGGACTTCTGAGCATCTGGGGTTCATCGTCAGAGCTGGAGTATCAGATTAGGACTTCTTGAATGCCTCTAACATCAGTCTTGGAAATGCCTCTCAAATTGTCCCCCAGGCTAGAGTACCGTGGCAAGATCACAGTTCCCCGCAGCATCGGACCTCCTGGTATCAGGCAATCCTTCTGCCTCGTCTCCTGAGTAGCTGGGACTACAGTGTACACCACCACGCCCGGCAGGAGGAAAAAAACCTCATAAATACAGCAGCAGCAGTAGTAGCTAACACCCCCTACGTGCCGGGCACTGTTCTGAGGGTTTTCGTGGTACCTCCTGCAGTCCCACAGCTACCCTCTGAGGAAGGTGCCAGTGCTGTTCCCACTTGATGGCTGAGAACATTGAGGCCCAGGGAGATCAGGCAGTTTGCCCAGGGTCGTGTAGCTAGGACATGCAGGAGCCAGGATCCGGACCCAGGCGGGTGTCCTGAGCTCAGTAGTTCGTGACCGCAGAGTTTGGCCAAAACCTTAGACTCCTGCCCGGCTCGTTTCCTTTGATGCCTGAGAGGATTCCTGAGACTATGCACAAACACGCCGTGTTGACTGTTCTGACAGAGGAGGGTCCTTCTGGATTCTGTTCCTCAACTGCAGATAAGCCCGTCAGGTGGTGGCTCGGGAACGCCCTCTGTGTGTTCTCTTCTTTTGACTGTTTCTGGGAGTTTTGGCGAATTGATTTTTCCTTCACATTATGAGATACCCAGGTTCTTGCTGTACAGTTTTTAAAAATTTTTTTGAGTTGGAGTCTCACTCTGTCCCCCGGGCATGACCACAGCTCACCACAGCCTGGACCTCCTGGGCTCAGGTGATCCTTCTGCCTCAGCCTCCCAACCTCCCAAGTAACTGAGACTACAGGCATGCACCACCACACCTGGATAATATTTTTATTTTTTATTTTTAGATTTTTTGTAGAGACGAGGTCTTGCTGTGTTGCCCAGGTTGGTCTTGAACTCCTGGGCTCAAGCAATCTTCCCCCCTTGGCCTCCCAAAGTGCTGGGATTATAGGTGTGAGGAGCCACCACACCTGGCTCTTGGCTATATTTTTTCATGCCCTGCTCTGGATACTACTGCTTTGCACCAAGTTGTGATGCAAACACTGACCCCAGGTCCCTCCATGGCTGAGTCCAGCATAGGCCGTTGCTTTGTGTGTCCCTCATCAATTGCCTTGTCAGGGACACCCCCCCGACAGCCGGAATCCTACCCTTTCCATCCAGCTCAGGACAAAGGCAGAATGGTTCCCTGGTTCCAAACTAGTTCACAACCTGCTTGTCACCAGTCTGAGTGCAGAAGGGGAGAAAAGAAACAGAGGGTAAGCGTTGGGAGACTTTTCAGCAATCTGGCCTTACCCACGACATCCGAGCAGGCGAGGGAGCAGTGTTTCGTCTTGTCGGCAGGGTGTGGGCCCTGGGCGAGCTGTTAAGCCCACGTGGTGAGCTGTGTGTAGTGTGAGCTGTGTCACAGTCACGGGCGGAAGGAAGGCCTGCTTGTCGGCTCCTGCAGGCCTGGAAGTTAAACCAAACAAAGCAAAGCAAAGCAAGCCACAAGCGGTCGTCATTGCAGAGAGTTGAGAATCACCGTCTAACCTTATCAATTCTTCCCATGTGTGACTCGCCATAGTATTTCTGTCTGGGTAGCTGGGCGTGGTGTAGTCCCAGCACTTTGGGAGGCTGAGGCAGGAGGATCACTTGAGTCCGGGTGTTCGAGACCAGCCTGGGCAACATAGTGAGACCCCTGTCTCTACAAAACAAACAAACAAATAAATAAATAAATATTTCCGTCTGTGTCGCCTGGCGTCTAGCACTGGGCCACACAGTATTTAAGCTTCACTCTCATTGTTTCATCGTCGGAGGGGTCGCCTCTTGGTCTAAATGGCAGGATCCCTGAGGAGCCACGCAAGGTGTTTTGCTTTTGCCCTGATTCAGATCAAGAGACGAGGTGGGGTCTGGCAGAAAGGAGAAGAGTCAGCTTTGCCTCACTCGTGCTAAAATGGGAAAAAAAGAAATCTTGAATCCATTATTTTTTTAGGAATACAAAGTCAAGGAAAGAAACTTTAGGAGCACTGTTGTAATGACGGTTTATTAGAGTCCGTTTGGGGTCAGGCATGGTGCTTTTATGCATTTTATTTCTCTTAGCCTTTACACCATCTCTTAAAAGTAGGCGTAATTATCCCCATTTCGCAGATGAAGAAAAGGATGTGTCAGAGAGGTTGAGCAACTACCCCAAGATCACACAGCTACTAGACGGTGGTGGTTTGTCTGACTTCAAAACCTGTACACTTTTGCTTACCGCTATTATTACTTAGTAACAGCAGTTATTGCTAGAAGGGAATGTTACTGGACTTAGTGCTCTGCCATGTTTCTAAAATAGCCTTGTCTGTAATTGTTTCAACGTCTTCTATTTCCATTAACGCTTTTCCTTTAGATGCTTTGCTTTTGTTGCAGAGGAGAGTAAGAGTTAGGCTCAGTCTAGTCTATCCAGCAAATTACAATTCCAGCTTTACCTTTGTATCTCTTGGGAGAAGAAAGAGACAAAGCCTCCTTCTTTGGGTCTAACTGTGATTCAGTCCCTCGCCATGGAGGTCGGGACCTGCAGCTTTAGTGAGATCTGCGTCCCGTCTTTGAGAATGGTAGATTTGTTACATGAGTCTCTGGGGCGTCATCAGTACTGTTTCTGGCATGGGGTTTTCAGATGCTGCTTTCTGGTTCTTTGAGGATGATTGCTATTTTAGCGTTTTTAGTAGCTTTCAAAGGTTTTATTATTTAATTTAAAATATATTTATTAGTTCTATAATGTAATCGGCCTTTGAACATTATTTTAACAACTTGCAATACTGAGTTAGAACTCAATTGCAAGCCAGGCCCGGTGGCTCACGCCTGTAATCCCAGCACTTAGGGAAGCTGAGGTGAGAGAATTGCTTGAGCCGAGGAGTTCGAGACCAGCCTGGGTAACATAGCGAGACTTCATCTCTACAAAAAATTAAAAAATGAGCCAGGCATGGTGGTGCACCTGTGGTCCCAGCTACCTGAGGTGGAAGGATCGCCTGAGGTTGAGGCTGTGGTGGCCGTGATCTTGCTACTATACTCCTGCCTGGGTGACAGAGTGAGACTCTGACTCAAAAAAAAAAAAAATTCTATCGCAGTTTAGATAAGATAAACACCAGGCACAGTAGTGTTCACCGGTAGTCCCAGCTACTCTGAATGCTCAGCTAGGAGGATCCCTTCAGTCCAGGAGTTCAAGTCCAGCCCAGGAAACAGTGAGAACCCATCTCAAAAAAAGAGAAAATAGATAAGACAAAGGCATATTTACTAAAGATACACTTATCTACTAAGCTACTTAACTTGGTTGTTTAATTATCCTCCAGAACATACATTTATAATTGTATTCCTTTAGATGTGCAGTATTTTAAAAAACTGAGGTTAAGCCGGGCTCGGTGGCTCAGCCTGTAATCCCGTGCCTTTGGGAGGCTGAGGTGAGTGGATTGCCTGAACCCGCGGGTTCGAGACCCGCCTGGGCAGCGGGACTTCATCTCTACAATAAATCAAAAAAAATAATTAACCGGGTATGGTAGCGCGCGCCTGTAATTCCGGCTACTCGGAAGGCTGAGGCGGAAGGATCGCGGAGCCCAGCAGGCGAGGCTGCGGTGGCCGGGAGTGGCCACTGCACTCCAGTCTGGGCGACAGAGTGAGACTCCGACTCAAAAAACAAAACAAAACAAAAAAAAACCAAACTGAGGCTGGGCTTGGTGGCTCAGCCTGTAATCCCAGCACTTTGGGGGCTGAGGCAAGCAGATTGTCTGAGCCCGCGGGTTCAAGATCAGCCCGGGAAATTGGCAAGACCTCGTCTCTACAATAAAAATAAAAATAAAAAATTAGCCGGGCATGGTAGCGCACGCCTGTGTTTCCGTCTACTCGGAAGGCTGAGGTGCAAGGATCACCAGAGCCCAGCAAGGTGAGGTGGGCTGAGGTGGCCGTGATCATGCCACTACACTCCAGCCTGGGCGACGGAGTGGGACTCCACCTCAAAAAGAAAACACAAAAAACAAAACTGAACTGATCGCTGAAAGGCTATAAATCTCAGCTAAAAGAGTCATTCTTAACTTTCTAGATGTAAAGCATAACTGAATTTTCTTCTTACCTTCAAGTAAAAACTAAGATATAGTTTGAAAGTGGTAAAATAGATATTTGTATGGTATTTAAATTTCCAAGTCAGAATCAGGTCTTCACTTGAAAAACTGATATTTTGGGGGTTGGTTTGTTTGGTTTTTTTTTTTATGTTTTCTATTTCTTTTTTTGGAGTTGGAGTATATATATATATATATATATATATATGTATATATACACATTTTTTTTTTTTTGAGTTGGAGTCTCACTCTGTCGCCCAGACTGGAGTGCAGTGGCCGCTCCCGGCCACCGCAGCCTTGACCTGCTGGGCTCCGGCGATCCTTCCACCTCAGCCTTCCAAGTAGCTGGAACTACAGGTGCACGCTACCACGCCCGGCTCATTTTTTGATTTATTGTAGAGATGAGGTCTCGCCAAGTTGCCCAGGCGGATCTCGAACCCGCGGGCTCAGGCCATCCACTCACCTCAGCCTCCCAACGCGCTGGGATTACAGGCTGAGCCATCGAGCCCGGCTTATATATATATATTTTTAAAGACAGGATCTCTCTCTGCCACCCAGGCTGGAGTGCAGTGGTGTGATCATAGTTCACTGTAGCCTCGACCTCCTGGGTTCAGTGATCCTTCCGTCTCAGCCTCCTGAGTAGCTGGGACGGCAGAGCATGTGCTGCCACGCCTGGCTAATTCTTATTTTATTGTAGAAACGAGTTTCGCTCTGTTGCCCAGGCTGGTCTCAAACTCTTGGTCTCAAGCAATCTCCCACCTCAGCCAGTTAAAGTGCCAGTCTGATTTCTTTAGAATAGATCGATCAAGGCAGGACTATCAGATCAAAGGAAGTAAATGATTAAATCTTTGGCTACTAACTGCTGCTTATCTTCCAAATAAGTGAGACTGATTTACACTCTTATCAACAGTGCTTGAGTGTTCATTTCCTTTGTATTTTGCTCTCAGTGAATGTTAGTCTTTTTTAAATCTTTCCTAACTTCATAGGCCAGGAGGAAAAAAAAAAAAAAAAAAAAGGAAGGAAGGAGAAATGAAAGTGTATCTTTCTCTCATTTGCATTTCTTTATTAGTTTTTAGTAACAGATTTATGCTTCACATTTCACTATTTTTCTGATCACAGGATTTTTCATAGCAAACACTTTTCATATCTAATAAGCTTTCAGTTGAGTGTATCAAGTATGATTAAGAAGATACACAAAGACCTTAACTCCAGAATCCAAAGACTGACTTTTTAAAAGGATGATGGGAATATCAACAATTAGAATCAAAGAAACTCAGTGTGGAACTTAGTAATATTTTTGTTCACTGGATAAGCGTGTCCAGAGTTTAATTAGTAATATAGAGACTTTAGTTAACGTAAAAGATGTCCGCTGCACATGTGAACCAACTACAAATTTCATGCTGATAGACTTTGAAAAAAATCAGAACTATTAATTTAATTCCCTCTTTATCCAAAAAGTTATACAAATTAGGACAAATAATAAATAACTTTGTTATGTTGGATTTTACTATTTATTACCTAATATACTTTTCTTATTTGATGCTTACTCTTTGGAATGATTATGTATATACAAAGGAATGCTATACAGACTTATTTCCAAAAAGTAGTTAGACATGAGAATTTTCACCAGATATGTATTGAAATATGTGTTTGTGTATATAGACATAATTTCTTTTTTTAATTCAAGTAACTGTCGTGGTGTTTGAAGGCAGAGTGCTGAGGACCTGAGGGAACAAAGGGGTTAAAGCTAAGAGAGCTTGGGGCAGACTTCTCATTAGGAAATCTGGTATTTCAGGTTGGACTGGATTTTGGGGATGGCCGCTCCTTTGTTCAAGAGAAAACGTGCTTGATACCTGGCTACACTCTCCCGATGTGACTCGTAGAAAATGAGTTCTAGACTTTTCTAGCATTAGAAAGTGAGGCAAAGGGCCCTTCCAGTACCTTGAACAGACTCGGCCCCGGGAATCCCAGAAGGCAGCACCCCTGAGTCCCTAAGATCATGCACTACCACAGTGGGGACCCCAGGAAGGCTCACGGGGAGCCCAAGCTTATTGGGAGTCAGTCTGGAAGCATGGAAATCCCTCCTACACATCTTTGGATGTTTGTCTTTTTTTTTTTTTTTGCACAGAACTGTTTATTTACTGGGAGATTTCCCATTTTCTGGGGATTGAAAGTGATATTGAAGTTGCCACTTTTACTTTCAATGGTTTTGTTTTCCTCCTCTGCGTATGTTGGGATTCTGTTTATTCATGTTTCTCCAATGACCAGCACCCTCTCCACCCCCGTGTGAATTCCTTCTTTCAGATTTTTTTTTTTTAGTTAGTTCATTTAACCTGTGACTAATTGGTTAAATTACAAACAAGATGTACTCCTAGTATTCAGGAGTACGTTTCGTTCCAGGCCAGATAACAAGAAGTGATCTGCGAGGTTCATTCCTGTCATTCTTCACCCCTCCTTTTCCTTCAAAACTATAAACAAAATCCACAGCAGAGAGTTCTTAGTTAATCTACAGGGAGCCCAGGCTAGGTTTATTTGGAATGAAATGGACTGGTTCCTTTAGGAATGCAGCTACCGAGCATGCGCTTACCCTTTGTTTATTCATGTATTCTTTTTTTTTTGAGTTGGACTCTCACTCTGTCGCCCAGAATGGAGTGCAGTGGCCACTCCCGGCCACCGCAGCCTCGACCTGCTGGGGTCCGGTGATCCTTCCGCTCAGCCTTCCAAGATGATGGAACTCTCAGCTAATTTTTTATTTATTGTAGAGATGAGGTCTTGCCAAGTTGCCCGGGCTGGTCTTGAACCCACGGGCTCAGGCAACCCACTCGCCTCGGCCTCCCAAAGTGCTGGGATTACAGGCTGAGCCACCGAGCCCGGTCTATCCATGTATTATTCTGTAAATGTTCTTCAAGATCTGTAATTACACATGTTATAGATGACTAAATGTTGAGCTCTCTAATCATGACGGAGATGAAAATCAAAACCACACTGAGATACCACCTAACTCCAGTCATAATGGCGATTATCACAACTCAACAAATAACAGCTGCTGAGAGGGTGTGGCAAAA
>NW_007247470.1:201654-212500 GCF_000164805.1 Carlito syrichta
CTCAGCTAATTTTTTATTTATTGTAGACATGAGGTCTTGCCAAGTTGCCCGGGCTGGTCTTGAACCCACGGGCTCAGGCAACCCACTCGCCTCGGCCTCCCAAAGTGCTGGGATTACAGGCTGAGCCACCGAGCCCGGCCTATCCATGTATTATTCTGTAAATGTTCTTCAATTCTGTATTTGCACATGTTCTCGCAGGCTGGGTCATGGGCTTCTCAAGTCTGCCCATCTATACCCAGGTAGGCAGGAAGAGCGCAGGTGAGAGAAGGGACTGGTCAGGAAGGAGAGAAGGAGTAGTGAGGTGGGCAAGGCTTTAACAAACGTGCAGTTACTGGGAGGGATTTAAAGCCTGTCATACTCAGTGATCTGTCACAGAAACAAAGAACAGAGTACCACATGTTCTCACCCATAAGCAGACCCTGAAAAATTACCATAATATTTTAAGAAAGGGATGGGAAACCGGGCCTGGTGGCTCAGCCTGTAATCCCGCATTTTGGGAGGCTGAGGTGAGTGGATTGCCTGAGCCCGCGGGTTCGAGACCCACCTGGGCAACTTGGCGAGACCTCATCCCTACAATAAATCAAAAAAATTAGCTGGGCGTGGTAGCACATGCCTGTGGTTCCAGCTACTTGGAAGGCTGAGGCGGAAGGATCGCTGCAGCCCAGCAGGGTGAGGCTGGGCTCCAGTCTGGGCGACAGAGAGACTCTGACTCAAAAAAAAAAAAGAGATTGGCAGTAGCGGGATTCTACCGGGGGAGGGGTGGCAGGGAGGACACAGCATCAATAAGGGTACCTGATCTCAAACCACGCCAAGCGGGGACCAAAGGGTGGCCCAAACTTTACCTCTTGTATACCTAATGCTGGCTTGTACCCCACATCTTTAAAATTAAATTTCTTTTAAAATCGTGCAGTTTCACATAACTAATTAGGAGAGTGCTAAGCCTGGAATCCAAATAGTTATGTATGAGTTTATGCACGAACTTAGGGCTCGGGGGTGCCGCTTTTTGGGATCCTCGAGACCATGTCTGTTCAGGGTACTGCAGGGCCCCTTGCCTCACTTTCGAATGCGAATAAGAGTCTGGAATGTAACGGAAATTAAACAAGAAATTTGCGAGTTAATGGAAAGAGCAATACAGCGGACGTCTAAAAGCTTGTGTTCTAGGCCTAGCAGTCTCCTTAACAGCTGTGTGAAATTGCACAATTATTATTATTTTGGGTCAAAGAAGAACATTAAAATATTTATTCCTATCCTCACTGTCTTTAACGTATGTTTATGGATGGTACAAAGGCAACCAGTTCACTACTGGAAGACGCCTGGAAAATGTAGGTGACTCAAGCAACTCTTGTGAAGAGATCCTCTCAATGCCAGGTGGGCATGGTGATGGACAAGGCCGGGTCTCGACTCAGGGGCTTGCAGGTTCATCAACAGACCTTGGTGACACTGTCGCAAATGCTAAGGGTTAAATGGTGAGGAATGTCCCTAGCACACTCAAGGAACACCACCAAGATTCGAGGTGGGCGTGGGCCGGGGACACTTCCTGTCATATAAATTACCCAAGGAAGACTCTTCCCATAACTGCCAAACCTGCTACAGAACGAATCCCCAAATCGGATGTTTTCAAGATCCTCCAACAGGACGCCCCAAGGCACATCTGCACCCCCAGATGGCAGTTGGGAAGCAGCCGGCAATGCTTCTGGCATCCATCTCCCACCCGCAAAGTGGGTGATACCCATTGTTGCCTCATCCAACCTTGCCCGAGAGGCAGGAAAAGGCGCACAGTTCCAGCAAACCTCTCTTGCTCTCATTCTCTTTCTTTCTTTTTTTTTTTTTTTTGAGTTGGAGTCTCACTCTGTTGCCCAGACTGGAGTGCAGTGGCCGCTCCCGGCCACCGCAGCCTCGACCTGCTGGGCTCCGGCGATCCTTCCGCCTCAGCCTTCCGAGCAGCTGGAACTATGGGTGCGCGCTACCATGCCTGGCTAATTTTTTTGATTTTTTATTGTAGAGACGAGGTCTCGCCAAGTTGCCCAGGCGGGTCTCGAACCTGTGGGCTCAGGCAGTCCACTCATCTCGGCCTCCCAAAGTGCTGGGATGACAGGCTGAGCCACTGAGCCCGGTCGCCCTCATTCTTTTCACCTACAAAATGGGAGCCGTAAGACCTCTCTGGCCAACTTCCGTAGGATTGTTGGGAGAATCCAATGAGATGCTGTACGCAAAGTTGCTTTGTGAACTCAAAAGCGCTTTATAAAAGTAACATGTCAGTATCATTTTGGAAAGAAATTATAGGCACCAGGCAGGAAAAGGCAGCCGATTTGGGGATTTGTTCTGCGTCAGGTTTGGCAGTTATGGGGAGAGTCTCCCTTGGGTAATTTAGATGACAGGAAGTGTCCCCGACCTGTGCCCACCTTGAGTCTAGGGCATCCCCCATTCTCCACCCCAGTTCCCCATCCCCCTTCTGCACCGCCATCTTTTTACAGGAATTTTTACATCCTGACACAGGTAAGAAGAGGCAGCTCCAACAGTCTTTTTGGGTAACTGCTGCATTCCAGTTGCTTCTAGCTTAAAGATATTTATGCCAAGGGGCATATTTTGGGGTGAAATATTCTGTTTTCCTTCAAACCTGAATGAGACATTAAATCAGACAGGACCACATATCAGGATTCTGCTGGACACGCAAAGCTGTATGTTAGTCAGTGGCTTGAAACCAGGTTTGGTGTTCAAAAGACTCCTAGCACTATCACCTCTGAGCTGGGTTACCCTGGGGAAGTGACCTAACCTCTCTGAGTTTCAAGTTCCTCTTTTGTAAAACGGAATGACACCACCCCATGGGCTTTATCTTCAACCTCATTAAGTTGTCACTTTTGTTATTTGTTAGTTGCACATTTAATTTGGCAAGGGCGCTAAAATATCTTGTCTTGATTATTTCTGTAAAAAAAAGATAATCTTAAAACATTTCACAATATTTCTAAACTAATTTATAAAAGTTTAATACTAGAATCATTTTTATCTTAGCTCATATACAACTCTGTCCTCTTTTTTGGTTTGGGCTGTTGAATGACTTAAATCGTGAAAGTCAGCCAGGCGTGGTGGCTCACACCTGTAAACCCAGCACTTTGGGAGGCGGAGGCGAGAGGATTGCCTGAGCCCATGGGTTTGAGACCAGCCTGGGCAACTTGGTGAGAACTCATCTCTACAATAAATCAAGAAAAGTTAGCTGGACGTGGTGGCGCATGCCTGTAGTTCCAGCTACTTGGAAGGCTGAGGTGGAAGGATGGCCTGAGCCCAGCAGGTTGAGGCTGCGGTGGCTGTGAGTAGCATGTCGCTGCTTTCCAGCCTGGCAACAGAATGAGACTCCAACTTGAAAAAAAAAATAGTGAAAGAGGACAGCAGAGTGTCTGAAAAGGGACAATGCTTTCATATAAGTCCATGCCACATTCCCGGGACACTTTCTACTGTCGCTAGCTTCCCCAAGCGGCTGTCAGCCTTGGCCTCCTGACTTCCCTCCTGACCCACTGTGTTCACTCCTGTCTACTTCCAATTCACTTTTCACAATATAGAGCGAATGTTAAGAAAAAGTTAGGTCCTAAGATGCACATGCTCTTCTGATGGCCAGTTTACTCGGATCCTACAAGGTTGTAGCTGGAATCCAGTGGCTTTCCAAGACCTGACTGTTCCCTGATGAAGCTGATCACGGTTCTCTTGTTTTTTTAATTTCAATTTTTTTTTTTTTGAGTTGGAATCTCACTCTGTCGCCCAGACTGGAGTGCAGTGGCCACTCCTGGCCACCGCAGCCTCGATCTGCTGGAGTCTGGCGATCCTTCCGCCTCAGCCTCCCAAGTAGCTGGAATTACAGGTGCACACTACCACGCCCAGCTGATTTTTGATTTATTGTAGAGATGAGGTCTCGCCAAGTTGCCCAGGCAGGTCTCGAACCCGCAGGCTCAGGCAATTCTACTCACCTCAGCTTCCCAAGGCGCGGGATTACAGGCTGAGCCACCGAGTCCGGCTCAATTTTTTTTTTTTAATTTTTTAAATCAAGGTCTCACTCTGTGACCAAGGCTGAAGTGCAGTGGCATGATCACAGTTTACTGCAGCCTTGACCTCCTGGGCTCAGATAATCCTTTTGCTTCAGCCTTCTGAGTAGCTGGGACTACAGGCAACCATCACCACGCCTGGCAAATTTTCTGATTTTTTTGTTTGTAGAGACAAGGTCTTGTTATGTTGCGCAGGCTGATCTCAAACTCCTGGACTCAGGCAATCCTCCCTCCTTGGCCTCCCAAAGTGCTGGGATTACAGGCGTAAGCCTCCCTGTCTGGCTATTTACAGTTCTTTTGAAATCACTTTTCCTTCCCACGCTTTTGAAGGTTTGATAATTTGAGTCTATAAAACAAACTGACAATAGACAGGTTAATATGAAAAAAGGCATACAAACTTATTCCATGCCCATGCTAATCAGAGCCACACAAATTAGAACACTCAAAGAGAGTCTCCTAATTTGTGTGGCTCTGATTAGCATGGGCATGGAATAAGTATACTATATAGAAAGGAACGGAGACCTGGAGCACCCAGGGAGGAGGTGGTGACAGTTATGGGGACTGAGGGGAGGATAGGCATGAATGACCGGAGGCTGTCTTGTTATGTAAGTCTCACAGGGAGCAGTGATAAACGTGTTTCTTGGTGAGAACTTTCTCTCTTTTCCTTGTGAGTTCATTTTTCCTGGATCCAGATAAGGGGACCTCAGAGAAAGCCTCTGTGTCCCCTGTTTGCTTACAAATGTAAAGAGATGTACATTTCTTTGGTAAAAAGACAGCTTTTCAGAGCCAGTCCTGCAGCTTCTCTGAATAACCAAGTCAAAATATGCCAGAGAAGTGCATTTCAGAGCGGCGTGTCTGGGTTTCTTACAGGGGAAAGCACTCATTCGCATTCTCTTAGGCTTATAGAATACTCTCAACCCAGGCCGTAGTTGACAAGGTATGCATTTTTATTCGTCCCTACAGATGACACGGTTGTATGAAGTTATCAAATTGTCTTGGTGGGCGCGAAGGAACATCTTGCCCTCCCACCAGCTAACAATTTTTTCTATATCCTGAATCTCAAACTTATTGAATATACAGTCTTCGAAGAAGAAAAGAATGACTTTTGAAAATATTGCTTGTCCAATCTTCTCGACGTCAAGCTTTGTGTTACAAGACAGACTCAAAGCCTGTGTCATTTTTAGCAGGAGGCAAGAGGGTAAGTGGTAAGTAAGGCTGAAGGGAAGGTCAAAGAGATGGATTTGAGGGACAGAGAAACACATCCTTCCTAGACCTCCCCTGCCTCCAGGACAGAAAATGACTTGGCAGGCCCCTTTTCATGCAGGCCAGAAGGGAATTGGTTTCCCAGCTGTTCTGGTGTCTTTTCGTTGTTAGTCTTTGCTCCCACGGTCTAAAAGCAAATACCGGATCTCAGCGCCTACAGGACTGGTCAAGCACTGCCGCCTCGGTCCGATGTGACTCACAGGCGTCCCTGAGCCACCTACTGTAACAGCTGGCCAGACATCGCGCCAGGCAGCCCTGCAGCCCGGCCACACCTCCTCCCACCCAAGTGCTAACCAGGCTCGACCCTGCTTAGCTTCCAAGATCAGACGAGACTGGGCTTGTTCAGGGTGAGATGGCCAGAGAGACTCGGCCACAACTTCTCGATGTCACCTTGCTGACTTCGTTCTTGACCTGATCTCACTAGCACCTTTGTGGGATAACAAAGGTGAGGTTCTGATGTATTTTTCCTAAGTCGTTTTTCTCCACTGCTACTCAAAGATTGTGGAAGACATATTTAACCTCAGCTTCATCCTCAGGATTTTAGGAGGCCAAGACAATTGTCATTGTATAAAATTCCGCTATGGATCCTTTGGCACATAAATGGTTAATTCCTTGAAGAAGAAAGAGGATGGGTCATATGAGGATTCGTTATTATTTGCTACTATATTTCATAAGGATAAGGTGAGCTACCGTTATAAAAACTTGTTTCAAGGCCGGGTGTGGTGGCTCACACTTGTAGTCCCAGCACTTTGGGTAGCCGAGATGGGAGGATTGCTTGGGCCCAAGAGTTCAAGACCAGCCTAGGCAACATAGCAAGACCTCGTCTCTACAAGAAATCAAAAATTTAGCTGGGCATGGTGACACGTCTGTAGACCCGGCTACCTAGGAGGCTGAGGAGGAAGGATCGCCTGAGCCCGGAAGGTTGAAGGTGTGGCGAGCCTTGATTGTATCATTGCACTCCAGCCTGGGTGACAGAGGAAGATCCTGATTCCAAAAAATCTCAGCTTGTTCTGTAAATAGGATGACCTCTGGCCTCTTGTCTTCTACCCTGGGCTGTCCCTTTCCTCCACTCGAAGGACCATTCTCAAGACTTCCTGAGAGACAGGTAAAATATAGTTCCTGCCCTCAGAAAGTTTCCAGATTCGTTGTGGAGACAGATTAACACACAAGAATCGTAAAACCACAAAGGAGTACAAACCAAATGCCATTTCAGAGAAAGTAAAAATGGCTTTTCGCCTGGGTTTGTACTGTAATATTAACCTGTGAGTTGAGCCTAGTGTTTTACTTAGTTTTAGCATATACATTTTCCAGATTGTTCTGCTGGACTATAAACATCTTAAATCGGAGGCCGCATTATTCCTCTTTCTGCCTCCTTCCGGTCCTAGAACATTCAGACCCTGCAGGGGACGCATGCAGAATACAAGCCTGGTAAGCATGCGCTGACATCACTGGCTGGGGAAGGCTTTGTTGCAGAGGTAGAGCTTGGTTTCTGCTTTGAAAGAGAGAGGGGCAACTG
Source organism: Carlito syrichta (assembly GCF_000164805.1). NCBI lineage: Eukaryota > Metazoa > Chordata > Mammalia > Primates > Tarsiidae > Carlito > Carlito syrichta. Next base: position 208,465 of record NW_007247470.1, read on the forward strand.
GCTGGTGACACCCTCTCCACTTAGAGGTCATTTGTTCTGGGCCCCGAGGAAAAATCTGAAAAGTCAAAACAGAGTGGGGAAGAATGCCAGATTGGTGGAGTGGCTAGAACAGAGCTGGGTGTGAGCTTGACAAAATACGGTGTCAGAGAGAAGGCCAGCCAGGCTGCGGCCAAGATGCTATTTTGGAGAATAATTGGGATATGAGGGTGCAGAAGGGCCTCAGGCTCCCAGGTTGGGACGCTCAACAGATGAATAGCATTTCTTTCCCTCCCTGTTTCATGATGAGGCCACTTGTCACTCGGCTGTGAAGGGGCGACCTTCTCTCCCCACCCCCACGGCCTGTTAGGAACCAGGCTGCGCAGCAAGAGATGAGCTGTGGGTGGGTGAGGGAGGGAGGCTCCATCTGTATTCACAGCCGCTCCCCATCGCTGGCATTACCGCCTGAGCTCTGTCTTCTGTCAGATCAGTGGTGGCATTCGATTCTCATAGGTATGTGAACGCTATTGTGACCTGCACATGCGAGAGATCTAGGTTGCACACTCCTTATTGGACTCTAATGACTGCTGATCCGAGGTGGAGCTGAGGCAGTGATGCTAGCACTGGGGAGAGGCTGCAAACGCAGATTAGCATGAGCAGTGAGGTTTGGCTTCACACGCCCTCCCCTCCGTGGAAAAATTGGCTTCCACGAAACTGGTCCCCGATGGCAAAAATGTTGAGGACCACGGCCTTAGCCCGTTCTTGGTGGTATGAGAGGCTGGTGGGGGTGAGGGCAGGGCCGAGGGGGCTGTTTATATGATTTCATTTTTTTCTTTAAAGTGTTGTATATGTTTTATTTATTTATTATTTTGTTCTGAAGTTGGTTTATTTTTTAGGAAATATGTTTCATGCATTTGGAAAAACTGTTTGAAACCCGGATTGAGAAAATAAAGCTTTTCCTTTGTGGGAAGGATCCTGGATGGCGTTATAGAGATGTCATGGAGGAATAATACAAATATTTTTCTTTCTTTATTTTTTTTCTTGAGTTGGAGTCTCATTCTGTTGCCCAGACTGGAGTGCAGTGGCCACTCCCGGCCACTGCAGCCACGACCTGCTGGGCTCCAGCGATCCTTCTGCCTCACCCTTCCTAGTAGCTGGAATTACAGGCATGCGCTGCCATGCCTGGCTGATTTTTGATTTACTGTAGAGATGAGGTCTCGCCAAGTTGCCCAGGCAGGTCTCGAACCCGCGGGCTCAGGAAATCCACTCACCTCAGCCTCCCAAAGCACGGGATTACAGGCTGAGCCACCGAGCCCGGCTACAAATATCTTAAAAAATAGATACCTGGCTCGGGGCAACAGCTAGAGAGAGAGAGAAAGCAGGAAAAAAAAATAGCAGGTTGGGGAAATAAAGAAGTTTCTTTGTTGACAGTGCTTGTGAGACACCCAGGAAGAGAGAGCAAATAGATATTTGAAATCAGGAACTGAGCTGAAGAGAAGTCAGAGCTGGAAATGGAGATTGGGCAGACAAGGGTGGCAGTTAAGATTGGGTCAGTGGGTCCTTCCCTGGGATCCACCGTGGCCTAGATCAATGGCATTCAGGGCTCTATAACCATCAGAAATTATGGGTGATATTTACCGCGCCTTTCCATCTGGTGTGCTATGACGGAGGGCGTCCATAACTTCGATCAGATTCCTAAAGGTATCCAAAGGTTAAGAAATTCGTGATGTGTAGTGGGAAGATAAGAGTAGGAAGGTCAGAGCTCAGGGTGCGGGGGGATCAGAATGTCAGGATTAAGCAGAGAGGAGCCATGAGAAGAGCCTGGAGGTAAGGGAGGCAGAAATCCATCCTGGAAGTCAGAAGTCAGGAGGACGCGGGAAGCAGCAGGGGGCGTGGCCAGCAGGGCTAGATGGTGGCTGAAGTCCAGCCGGATTAAAGAATACATTGGGTTGACCATTAGCAAGTTATCAGTGACAAGCAGAGAGTGGATCAGGGATCGGGACAGCCAGTCTAGCCTTCTCTCTCAGGGGGGCTAATATTTGACAACAGTAGTGAATGTTTGCTCAGCTTCTGAGAAGGGTCAGGCGTTGTGATTTGTTGCGGACGTCAATGTGGGCAAAGATGATTTATGGGCTTTGTGCTCATGGACCTTAGGGGCTCGTGGGAGAGGCAGGCACTGATCAAATAGGGACACAAAAGGAGTGTGTCACCACAAACCGGGTCAGCGCTTAAAGGGAAGAAACATGGTGTCTATTCTGGGGGTCAAAGAAGGCTCCCTGAGGATGTGACATTTGAGCTCAGACCCCTGAAGGATGAACAGGAGGGATGTGGTCTGGGGTGGGGCAGGGAGCAGAACGATCTAGTCTGCGGGGAAGGCAGGTGCAAAGCCTCACAAACGCCGATCAAGCAGATCAGTGCAGGCGGCCATGCTGGGTCTTCTGAATCATGAGGAGTGTGGATCAAAGAACGGCTAGGAAAGTGCTAACGTGTGGAGAGCGTCACATTTTGCATCTTGGAATAAAGTAGGAGAGTCCAGGTGAGCAATAGTGATAGCTTGGACCAGAGTCCTGGCAACGAAGAAGAAGAGAAGCAGATGGAACCAAGAAGGATGTAGTAGCTAAAAGTCACATCGGCAGGTGAGAGAGAGAGCACAGTGACTTAGGGAGGTCGGTAAATGGCAGAGTGTTTTCCTCAGGTGTGGAATACTTGGACTTATCGGTAGGCAAAGGGGTAGAGCAGTGGAGGCAGAGAATGCACAGAAATAAAAACCAGTGGGAGCTGAGCAGAGTGGCTCATGCCTGTAATCCCGGCACTTTGGGAAGCCAAGACTAGAGAATTGCCTGAGTCCAGCGGTTTGAGACAAACCTGGACAACTTGGTGAGACCTCGTCTCTACAATGAATCAAAAAGTTAGCCAGGCTTGGTAGCGCGCCCCTGTGCTTCCAGCTACTTGAAAGGCTGAGGTGGAAGGATCACCCGAGTCCAGCAGGTCGTGGCTGCGGTGGCCGTGAGCGTGCCACTGCACTCCAGCCTGGGTGACAGAGTGAGACTCTGACTCAAAATAAAAAAAACCAAAACCAGCAGGCAATATATGGGCCCTTGAATCAGCCATCCGACCCTCTGTGGTGGGAAGAAAGGACCAGTGACTATATGGGGATGTTTGGATGTGGACCTGCATGTGCTTATGTTCGAAGCCTTGGTCCACAGAGGGGAGTGCAGACGTGACCTTGGAATGAAGCTGCAGTCCCCTAGGAGGGCAGCACCAGGCTTTGGAGGCAGAGCCAGAAGCTGAGAGAGTTAATGGAAGGGACGCAGTTGTCATTTAGAATATGGGCGAGGATGAAATGTTTTTATGTAGATATGGCATGTAAGTTATTTTTGTATCTGCACAAACATTGTGTTATTCTCCTAGCACCTTGCAAAGTTCATATTTCAATTTTAGAGTTGGAAACAAGAGTCAGGGAGTTTTAAATGTCCAAATGTCAAAGCAGACAGCCTGAGCACTAAGTAATCTTCCTTTTCCTGGATTCATAAAGTAATTTGCTCTGCTTTTGGGATTCGTGGTTGGTTACAGTGGGTGGACAGAATAGCTCTCAGAGACTTGCTGTAGTACTCAGGAAAATTCGATCATTTTCTTATAAACTAGACGCCCTCTCAAGTCTGTATTTCAAATGGCAGGTTAATTTGTATTTCATTAGAATATAGTCCAATCATAGGAACACTAGAAAAACATACCAGTTCTCTTAAATGTACATGGTTTTTTTTTTTTTACTTTAGTAAGAAAGACAGTGAGAAATGGTATGGTAGATCTATCAGACCAAATGTGCTTATTTATTGTCCTAATTTTTAAAAAGAATGAGAGTGAATTGGCCTTTTTTTTTTTAATTATTTTTTTGCTTTGGAGTCTCACTCTGTCGCCCAGACTGGAGTGCAGTGGCCGCTCCCGGCCACCGTTTCTTATAATTGCTGTGCTCACTGAAGTAGTACTTTTAATTTCTTGCAAAAAACTTTTTCTGTCACAATGCAAATAACTGGTGCAAGGAGTCCAGCTTTTGGTCTAT
>NW_007247470.1:212659-219098 GCF_000164805.1 Carlito syrichta
AAAAAAAAAAAATTATTGGAAAGGTTTAATGTTCATCTCTTCTACCCCTTTTCGAATATAATTATGGAATACAGAACAGATAGAGTATTCTCTGAAACTTGCTTTGAATGCATTAGATTTTTATTGCAGAATCTCTGAATGTATACATGGGTGATGTCTTGTATCCTTTTCCGGGCTGCAGGAATACAGCTTTGTCACAAAATTACTCTTCTCTCTGAGACGCATATTTCTGAAGGTGGGAGGGGGGACTGTTTTTGGAGCATGTTGGTGAACAGTGAAGGAACAGTGCGGTGCTGGCCGGAGCGGTGGCCAGCTTGGTGATTTGGAGATAAATGCAGCTGCAATAATTTTCAATTCAGCCTTTGGCAAACCTTCAGTATATACCAAAAAAAAAAAAGAAAAGAAAAAATCCATGGAGGAGGCTCAAAAACTATCTTTAGTAGTCATCACCCTGTCTCCTAGGATTTCCAGTAAACAATAGGTCTGCCGTATGTCCTGTTGAGGTCAGTGAGCATCCTGGGAAGACGTTAGTATCATTAAGTGAGTTAGTATGACGAGTTGTCGAGCACAGGGCCAGGCACATTGTAAGTGTTCAACGAGTATTAGATACTAGTGTTTTAAAAATGCATTATTGTTTAGAATGATTGACTTCCTAGAATTAGATTTAAAACACGAAACATTCCTTTCACATACAGAATAATAACGCATACACAAGATTCTGATATGTGCCTGAAAAGATGATGACTTAGAGAAACGGTTACTAATACAGTGTTTGTAAGCGTCGTGATTATGGACCAAATTTCTTTCTTGACACATGTGATCTATCAGGTCTAGACTGAGATATCCAAGTTTTATACTCTACTAGTTCAAAGAAGAATGTTCATCACTGTGGAAGTATTTTTAATTTCTCTAGCACTGAAACTGACTTCTGAATTACAAACAAAGTTTTCAAGTTCTCCAACCAGATAAATTTAGCAGCTGATGAAGCCTCCACCTTCTGGGTCTGATTCCTTTCTGAGTTCCCTGGAGGACCAGGTTTTGGAATTTCCCCTAAATGTATATCCTCCTAGGGCTGAATTGGACCTTTGGCGTTTCCTGTTCTGTACTGGGAACCAGAAGCTTTCTGAATTATCTCATAGGATGTTTCCTGATCTGTGAATCTTTAGAGCATGAAGATCATGTTTCTCCCTTCCTCATCCCTTGATTCTCAGTCTCCCAGGAACATGTGTGTATTTCATTACAACCCCACGGTTTCCCGCGCTCAGTGATAAATATGTGGGTTACAGTACGTACATTCATACAGAACACCAAAGGTTACCAGTGCAGATTTATTGCTCGTTACATCATTTTACTGTGGGGCTGATTCATTGGGTCAGTTTGTTTAGCTATTAAATAAGGCAACTGTACCGACTTACACCAGCCTTGGCCTAGCTGACTCCGCCACCTCCTCCCTTTTCTAATCAGTGGCTTGATAAGGTGGATCTGTACTCCCAGGGACAGGCCTTGACTGGGGGATGCACTCTGAGCGTCTTAACAGGGTCACTGTCTCTACTAAGGGACACCAAGAATATTTTGTCAGTCTCATGAGTATTCCTGGACCTAAAACTAGGAGGGATCCCTTTTTGTTAATAACTCCATTGTTCCTTTTTAAGGTTTTGTGTGCTCTCCTCTTGCTGTTGTTTCCTTGATCCTTTGTTGTCTGGATTTCATTGTTTTGATTCCTAACTCCAGAATGTGGTTTTTCCTTCTCTGTGTCACATAGAACATCAACAATAATTTTATTCCACTTTACTCATGCAAATTGCTGGTTACATTATCTCATCACATTATGTTTAGCTAGGAATAAATAAGTAACCACCAGAATCAGTTACATTTAGTTTATTAATTGAACGTTCTTGATTTTATTTTTTTAAAAATTCAGGTATGGAGATAAGTAGAAAAAACAGTACAGTGAACAGCTATATGCCCACCATCTAAGTTTCACAATTAGCATTTTAATAAATTTCTCACATAATCCATCTATCCATCTTGATCCATCTTCTTTTTAAAAATCTCTTTACTTTGAAATAATTTGAAACGTACAGAAAAGTTGCAAAATATCATGGAGAGTTCCCAGATACCTTTCACCCGGCTTTCCCTCACATTAATGTCTCCCAAAACCCAAATACAGTGAACAAAACCAGAAAACTGCCATGAATAAGACACCACTAACTCATGTACAGATCTCGCTTGAATTTCATCGGTTTCTTCCTCAGGGCCTTTTTCTGGTTCAGGATCCCATGCAGGAGCCCACATGGCATTTGGGGACCGTGTCTCCTTGGTCTCCTCCTATCTGTGACCGTTCTCAGCTTTTGCCTTCCATAACCCTGACCCTTTGGAAGTGTATTGGCTGTCTCTTTTGTTGAACACCCCTCAGTTTTGGGTTTGCCTGGATTTCCTCATGACTATATTGAGGTTTTACAGATTTTACAAGAACACCACAGAAGTGCTGTGATTCCCTTCTGAGAGTTCACTGTTTTGGGGGTCACTCGAATGATTGATTTCTGATTCTATCTTGGATCACATGGTTGGAGAATTCTCTCCCAGATTTCTCTACTGTAAATTTACAAGTTTTCCCTTTGTAAATAATACATGCTTTGAAGTTTGTACTTGGAGACTCTGCGAACATTCTGCTTCTCCTTAGACTTTCACCTCCTGATTTTTAGATGCACCGGAAGATCTTGCCTGCATTACTTCTGTGATCTCTAAGGGCAATATTCGATGTCGCTCATTCCCTCTACATTTGTTAACTGGAAATCCACTTCATAGTTATTTATTTATTTACTTGCTTATATTCATTGGATGGACCATTGGATATTTCATGTATTCTTTGGGCTATCATTCAACATTGTCCTTACTTATCTTGTGGCTCAGATGGTCTCGGTTTCATCACTGGAAGCCCCTTCACCTTGCTCCTGAGTCCTTTTGGACACATCCCTAAGTTATGGAGCACTTTCTTATTTTCTGGCACCACAAGATGTTGCAGGCTCATCTTGCACTTTCCTGATGCTCTCTAAGACGCTCTGGGTTCCCTTACTGGAGATTGGTGTTTAGAAAACAAGATCTGGGCTGGGCACAGTGGCTCACGCCTGTAATCCCAGCACTTTGGGAGGCTGAGATGAGAGGATTGTCTGAGCCCACAGGTTTGAGACCAGCCCAGGCAACTTGGCAAGATGTCATCTCTACAGTAAATCAAGAAAAATTATCTGGGCATGGTGGCACATGCTTGTGTTTCCAACTACTTGGAAGGCTGAGGCAGAAGGACGGCCTGAGCCCAGCAGGTCGAGGCTGCGGTGGTCGATTGTGAGTGTGCCACTGCACTCCAGCGTGGGTGACAGAGTGAGACTCCGACTCACAAAAAAAGAGAAAGAAAACAAGATCTGGATGCTAAGTGTGCTTATTACTATGGGAGCGTTGCCACTGTTTTTAGGTCCACTCAGCAGACAGAGTTAGAAAATATATGCAAGTGTGCTATCACCCATAGACATCTGTACACACATCTGTGTTTATTTCTATATTTATCCTTAGTGCCTGTGTGTATATATAAGTCACGAGTTCATACTGATTGTTTTTAGACTAGTTCAACACCATAGGATTCCTATGCCAGTTTTAGTCTTTTCTTTATTACTAATAAACTTCTATCTCCAGCAGTAAGAAAATGCCTCTCATTATCCAACTATATTTACTTATTTGTTCAATCCTAGTATACACAAAACATAATTTCAGAATTGGTAATCCAGTTGGGCGCGGTGACTCACACCTGTAATCCCAGCACTTTGGGAGGCTGAGGTAGGAGGATCGCTTGGGACCAGGAGTTCAAGACCAGCCTGGACAACATAGCAAGACCCTACTTCTAAAAAAAAAAAAAGAAAAATGAAAACTTAGATAGGTATGGTGGAACGCCCATAGTCCCAGCTACTTGGGAGACTGAGGTGGGAGGATGGCCTGAGCCCAGCAGTTCAAGGCTATAGTGAGCTATGATCATACCTCTACACTCCAGCCTAAGCAACAGAGAGACACCCTGTCTTAAAAAAATTAATCTATATTTTTGTGAGAAACAAGCTTACTAACTAGAGTACAATATTTGCCTACAGTTCTGTTTGTCTTTAGCATTATAGACTGTATCCAAAATACTGTTTTCCAAAATTACTTAAGATAGTTATTTTCTTGTCATCAGTGTGGTTATGTTATTCATTTGAAATATGGTTTGGACCGGGCTCGGTGGCTCAGCCTGTAATCCCAGCACTTTGGGAGGCCGAGTTGAGAGGATTGCCTGAGCCCGCAGGTTCGAGACCCACCCGGGCAACCTGGTGAGACCTCATCTCTACAACAAATCAAAAATCACCTAGGCCTGGTAGCGCGCCTATAGTTCTGGCTACTTGGAAGGCTGAGGTGGAGGGATCGCCGGAGCCCAGCAGATCAAGGCTGCGGTGGCCGGGAGTGTGCCATTCCCCTCCAGCCTGTGTGACGGAGTGAGACTCCAACTCAAAAAAAAAAAAAAAAAAAAAAAAGAAATATGGTTTGGTTCACTTGTGACTGTTTGCATTTCATGTTGGATTTCCTCCACATCTTGGTTAATTTTCTTTATTTATTTATTTGAGTCGAGGTCTCACTCTGTCGCCTAGACTGGAGGGCAGTGGCACAGTCATGGCTCACTGCAGTCTTGAACTCCTGGGTCGGGGGATCCTCCCACCTACCCTCCCGAGTAGCTGGGACTACAGGTGCATGCCACCATGCCCAGCTAACTTTCTGATTTTTTTGTAGAGACGAGGTCTCTTTATGTTGCTTAGGCTGGTCTCGGACTCCTGGGTTCAAGTGATCCTCCTGGCTCAGTCTCCCAAAGTGCTGGCACTGCAGGCAATAGCCACTGTGCCCGGTCCCTTCCTAGATACCTTTTACACACATTAGCAGATTCCCGAACATTTTGACGGATCCCTTTCTTTCTTACCTGAATCCGTCTTATTTTTTGATGCATTTCATTGTAAGTCGCAGCTATCAGTATACCTTGCTGCTGAACACATCAGCACATCTATCATTCACTAGAGACCAATATCTGTATATGCTATTTTTCTTTTTTGCTTATTTTGAGGCAAAATTCGCATGCAACAAAATGCACAAATCTTAAGTGTACCACTGGATGAGCTTTGACAATTGTATATGCTTGTGCAGTGCACACCCTGACGACATACACAACATCCGCTTGACCTCACGAAGTTCTCTCTTTACCCTCCCAGGCAACCCCTGCTCCAGCTCCCAGGATAACCGCTGTTCTAATTTTTTTTCTACCGTAGACTAGTTTTGCCTCTTCCAGAACTTCATATAAGTGGAATCATGCAATACGCACACTTTTGTGGGAAGCCGCACTCACTCAGTATCGTATTTTTGAAATCCGCCCACGTTGTGCTATGTATCAGTAGTCCGTTCCTTTTTACTGCTGTGTAGTGTTTCATTGCATGACTATACCACTGTTTATTCTTAACCTGCTTTTGAAATGTACTTGTAAAAAGTGAGGATTTTCCACTTGATGTGCAGGTGGTCTTTTTCTCACCTGATGCTTCAGACCATGCTATGCGTATTTTATTTTTATTTTTATTTTTTTGAATTGGAGTCTCACTCTGTCGCCCAGGCTGGAGTGAGTGCATTGGCACACTCACGGCCACCCCAGCGTCAACCTGCTGGGCTCAGGTGATTCTTCCCCGTCAGTCTTCCAAGTAGCCCGAAATACTTGGCGCACGCTACCACGCTTGGCTAATTTTTTATTTATTGTAGAGATAGTTCTCGGCAAATTGCCTGGGTTGTTCTCCAACCCGCGGGCTCAGGCAATCCACTTGCTCTGACCTCCCAAAGTGCTGGGATTATGGGCTGAGTCACCGATCCCAGCCATGTATTTTAAATTACTTAACATAATTCGACTGTAGGCTGGGTGTGGCGGCTTATGCCTGTAATCCCAGTGCTTTGGAAGGCCAATGTGGGAGGATCACACTTGAGGCCAGGGGTTTGAGATCAGCCTGGGCAACACAGCAAGACCTCTGTCTTTACAAAAAGTTTACAAAATTATCTGGGCATGGTGGTGCACGCTTGTAGTCCCAGCTATCAGGGCCGTGAGGCAGGAGGATCGCTTGAGCCCAAGAGTTCGAAGCTACAGTGAGCTATGATCACGCCACTGCATTCCAGCCTGGGCAACACAGCGAGACTCTATCTCTAATCATCATCATCATCATCATAATCATAATATTCAGCTTTATACGTATCATTCTTTTTTCTTGTAGAAGAGCTCAGTGTCAAACCCTATTAGGCTCTACAGAGACAAGATAAATGTCCTATACAATATTGAACACTAAAAAAATTCATCCAGCCGGGCTCGGTGGCTCAGCCTGTAATCCCGTGCCTTTGGGAGGCT
>NW_007247470.1:219415-243321 GCF_000164805.1 Carlito syrichta
TGGGCGACAGAGTGAGACTCCAACAAAAAAAAAAAAAAAAAAAAATTCATCCAGCTCTCATTCAGTAACCATTGCTTGAACATATATCATAGGCCTGTTACTGTGGTAGACATTGGGAGGACAGATGCCTGCTTTGAAGATATTTCGGGGCATTTAAGCTACATTAGGACACCATCAGAGAGGCTTTCCTGTGAAGAATCCCAGTCATCATCACATCTGTGTCCTCCAAGTCTTGCGGGAAGCGCAGTGATGTCCAGGACTGCGCATCTGGTGGCACCACCATGCCATGGTTTTGTAGTCATGCCGCGGGGCCCCGGGTTATGGAGAACGAAAGCAGAAACGGAATGAGCAAGAATGAAATGGAGCCTGACACAGGCCCGGAGCTCTGCCACCGACTGGGCCTTGGCGTCAGGAAACGACTCCGGTGAATGCGGTGCTGGGTCTCACCCCGGGAGGCAGCTGCGGAAAGGGAGGGGACGCAGAGCTGGGTGCGGGCCAGGCCCCTTGAGGAAGGCCTGGCTGCCTGCCATCCCCAATCTGAGCTGATTTCATGGGGGAGGGGGCTGCACCCGCAGTCAGCCTCTCTGCGAGGCGACAGGTCTCTTCACTTTGCACACATGCACAGAATAAGGCAAAGGCTGGCGAGTCAGCCGCCCCGGCGAAAGGCGGCTGCACGCTGCCTTTAGCTAAATAAAAATGTCCACGGTCAACCTCTCTCTCGCCCTCCGTGTCATCGTGTCGCGTAACCTGTAAGAGACTTTTTGGTAGAAGACGGTAACTTCTAAACCTGGAAGTGATCAATGCTTTTTTTTTTTTTTTTTTTAATATGAGCTGGATTGGAAATGACTTTCTTCCAAAACACTTTAAAGAAACATATGATCTTGTGGAATCTCATTTTGAATGAATCAGAGTACAGTAAATCTCAAAATATCCCCCGAACTGCCTGCTGCGGCTTACTCAACAGGAAAATGACTTCAGCAGCACGGGCTTTTCTTCCAGCCCCGCGTCAGGCAACTTCTTGTGCTGTTCTGAAAACATCTTAATTCTTCCCCAAGTACCATGTTTCTTGGAATTATTCACCGGAAATTAACAGTGTTCCAAATTTTAAAGTAATTCAAACCACAAGTGACTTTGTAATAGCTCTTAGCAGTAGTATAAAAAACGATTGAGCACAGTTTATGATGGCATTAGTCACTAGTGCACACGGGAAGCCCCCCGCTCTTGCCCCAGAGATATATATCTCTTTTTTTTTTTTTTTAAGAAAGAAAAGTTTATTTAAAAGTAAATTAGAGAGAGAAAGAGAAGGAAGAGAGAAGATTCACCTCCCTAAGCTAGGGGAGGGGGACCAAAGCCAGGAAGCATGGCGACAGCCATGGCTCAAAGAGCACGTGGCCACACCAGAGTTTAGCAAGGCAATGGCCCCAGAGATGTATATTTCTTTTTTTTTTTTTTTTTTTTGAGTTGGAATCTCTCTCTGTCGCCCAGACTGGAGTGCAGTGGCCGCTCCCGGCCACCGCAGCCTCGACCTGCTGGGCTCCGGTGATCCTTCCGCCTCAGCCTTCCGAGTAGTCAGAATTACAGGCATGTGCTACCACACCGGGCTGATTTTTTTATTTATTGTAGAGATGAGGTCTCACCTGCCTGGGCGGGTCTCGAACCCGCAGGCTCAGGCAATCCGCTTACCTCAGCCTCCCAAAGGCGTGAGCCACCGAGCCCAGCTGAGATGTATATTTCTATTCCTGTGTGTTTGCTGCCCTGATCTACTGGGTAGTGACAACAGACAAGATAAATCAGGAAAATATGCTGGGAAGTGTCAAGGTTATGCTATTCATAATGGGGGGGAAATGAGGTAAGAACAGGATCCTGGACATGCCGGGTGGAGGGGGGGGAGCTCAAAATAATAATTAGGGTGACCAAGGAAGGTGTCATCAAGAAGGTGACAAGGAATGAACTCAATAGTATGTGAGTAACATGGACCTCTGGGGAAGAACATTCCGGGTCAAGGGAAGAACATTCTGGGCCACTGGGACCACGTGTACAAAGGTCCTGAGGCAGACTGTACCTGAAGAGCACAAACGCGTGGCTAGAACACCCTGAACTAGGGGGAGAGAAGAGGAGGTGGCAAGAATAGAGTGGGACAGGGGCCATATCGTGGAACACCTACATGGAACACCACATCATGGAGCATGACTTCGGCTTTTATTTCGAGGGACGGGGGAAGCCACTGGAGGGTTTTGAGCTAAGAAATGACATAACTGATGTGGTGTTAGCACCCAAAGCGGAGAGAGCCATTGAGGGGCTTTAGTGGACCAGAAACTGCCACCCAGAAGTTCTTCTGAGAAGGAAGAAGCCATGCCCAGTGTTTAGAGACAGGACACTTCTCCCTAGACAAGGAAAAATAAGATGGCACGGCAATCGTTCAGATAGCTGAGCAGTTGGGGATTAAGTGCACAATGCTAATTTTGAAAGATAGCATTTTTTACGCCCTGCTGGTTTCTTGCTGTGTCCACCAGAGCACACCACAGGGAAAGATAAGAGAGTGCGGCCTCTAAGTCCAGCACTGAATCGGAAGGCTTTATTTCCAGTTTGGGTCCTGATGTTGACCTTGTAATATCCTGGGGCTGCTTACTTAATCTTCGTGAGCTTCGCTTTCCTTGGTGGAGAGAATAATTGTTCATGACGTTATGGAATTATTATGTCAATTAAGAATATGAGGCACTCCAAGTGTCTTTGAAATAGGCATGCCACAGAACCGTGGTAGTGACAACACTAGTTTTGCTATTGGAAGAAACACGTGGCATTTCAGTACCAAAAACCCACATGGACAGGAAAAGCTGTGGGCGACTGGGAGGAGACTGGTGGCATGAAGTTGGAAAGAGATGAGTGGTGCGGAGGATGACATTTAATTTCAGGACATTTTGATGGATGTGAACAGGGATTTTGTAATACTGTTTGTAAAAGGATGGACACGTTAGCAGGGTGAGGACAAAAGAGAGTGTGTGTTAAAGTAAGTCATTACTGGACCAAAATCTGGTATTAGGACATGTGTCATCTTCCCACCCTGTTCATGCTCAGACGCTGTAGCTGACCCAAATACGTTATTATTATTATTATTATTATTTGAGTTGGAGTCTCACTCTGTCGCCTAGGCTGTAGTGCAGTGGCATGCTTACGGCCACCCCAGCATCAACCTGCTGGACTCTGGCGATTCTTCTGTCTCAGTCTTCCAAGTAGCTGGAACTATAGGTGTGCACTACCATGCCCAGCTAAGTTTTTTATTTATTGTAGAGATGAGGTCTCACCAAGTTGCCTGGGCTGGTCTTGAATCTGTGGCCTCAGGCAATCCACTCACCTTGACCTCCCAAAGTGCTGGGATTACAGGCTGAGCCACTGAACCCGGTCTATTATTATTTTTTGAGCTGGGGTCTCACTCTTGCTCAGGCTGGAGTACAGTGCCACGATCACAGCTCACCATAGCCTTTACCTCCTGGGCTCAGGTGATCCTTCCATGGCAGCTTCCCGAGAAGCTGGACCACAGGCACATGCCATGACGTCCAGTTAATTTTTTGATTTTTTATAGAGACGAGGTCTTGCTGTATTACTTAGGCTTGTCTCAAACTCCTGGGCTCAAGAAATCCTTCCACCTCAGCCTCCCAAAGTGCTGGGACTACAGGCACAGGCCACCACACACCCGTTCCATCAGATACCTTATGTCTTTGAGCAGCCAGTTCAAGAAGCTAGCAAGGAGCCGGGCTCGGTGGCTCAACCTGTAATCCCAGTGCTTTGGGAGGCTGAGGTGAGTAGATCACCTGAGCCCGCGGGTTCGAGACCCGCCTGGGCAGGCGAGACCTCATCTCTACAATAAATCAAAAAAATTAGCCGGACGTGGTAGCGTGCGCCTGTAGTTCCAGCTACTTGGAAGGCTGAGGCGGAAGGATCGCCGGAGCCCAGCAGGTCGAGGCTGTGGCCACTGCACTCCAGTCTGGGCGATAGTGAGACTCCAACTCAAAAAAAAAAAAAAAAAAAGACGCTAGCAAGGTTGACCTCTAACACATATGCCATGTATATTCATGGTTATATTGAAATATGTGATATTTAATATTTTCCTTATTACACATTAATTTATCAAACAAAACTGTGAAGTGTCATATAAGGTGACTCAACTTCGAATGAAGAATGAGGTGAACTGCGGTGGATCTTTCTGAAAGACACGGGATAATTGGCGTGGGAAGATGGCGTGTCGTTGACAGAGAGGGCACCAAAGGTCACCCATCAGTTGTGGTCAAGATGTATGTTGTCTGACAGGGCCTTGAACTGCACTGTGTATCCATCCAACAGATAGTTTTGGTTAATATACTGTGTTTGGGAGCTATAGGGTATAAAAAGATGAGTAAGACAGTCCCTATCGCCAGTGAGTCTATAATCTAACAGGGAAATAACTATAAAATCAGGCACCTCATGTTATGTGTCACGAGCAGTAACGAAAGTGTCGCGGAGGTCAGGGGGTGGGGATTCCTTTGGGTTGGGAGGGTCAGGGGTGTTTGGCGGAGGAACTGGTGTCTGCCAGGAACAGAGAAACCAAGGGGTGGCTGGTGAGGCTTCGCAGAGAGGCACCACCTGCCCTGGACCAGGTCATCATTCTACACAGAGGAGACACCAGAGGACATGACAGGCCAAGAACCAACCCTGGAGCCGGGAAGGATGTGCTATGGGTGAGGCCATCAGGCGAATCAGAGCATGGGAGCCAGGAGAGAATCCTGGCCAAGCTGATGGGGGCAGATTTCATGTTTGAACATCGGGACCTGGAGTCTGCAGGTGGTGGAAGAGTGCTCAAGATTTCTGAGCTGAGTTGGGATGTGCAGAATAAGCTGAAGGGTGAATGAAACCCGAAACCAGCAGGCTCTTGAAACAGTGCAAGTTAGACAGAGGCGAGGGACTGGAATAGGTGGGAGTGCAACTGGAGAGGCAGGCGAAGATGACGTTTCAAAGGAAAAAAACGGACACAACTTAGGGACTGTGAATTGTGGAGAGGCCAGATGATGCCTCCAAACGCAAGAGATTGTCGAAGGGAAAGAAAAGGCCAAGATTTCCTTCTCGAGGGCCCCGTTGGCAGAAGGCTGGGAGACAGTCACAGAGCAGGTTGGTTCAGAGATGCAGTCTCAACCTGGCGAATCGTTACCAACTCTCAGCACCAGCGTGGTAGCCACCAGGTCCCCACTGTCGGTTGGGTACCTTGAACGCTACTTGTGTGACCGACAAATGGAAGCTGGTGTTTCTCAACGACCCATCCGCTCAGAGTCATCTAATCTCCGTGAGCACGATCAGATGTCTGGCTCTTGCTGCTTGACTGTTTCCATTGGTTGTCCATGTCAGCATGGAAGGGAACATTGGTGCAGCTTTGGTGGAGAATAAAGGTCATGTATATACGTGCTCATTCTAAATGAGCTGTGATTATATCCACAACTCAGGACTCCATGACTCACCTCTGCCCTTATTAACTCCACCCAGTGATTTGAAGGCCTCTTGCCTTCAAATATGAAGTCACTTCATCCACTTCACTTTTTAAGTCTTGGCAGAGCTTTAGTGATGATTTTTCTCTTTGAAAGGAATCCAAGAGTTTGGATACTAAACTCTCAGAGGAACCATCAAGGACTCGCAGGGAGACGTGTCCATTTCCAGCTCTTGGTGGTTCTTGCTTCTTGGGGAGACCTAGTGAGGCCGTTCCACATCACCACCATGTGGGAGCAGAGGGCAAAGTGCCCATGGGCAGCACATGTGTTTGACACATTGAACTCCAACCAAAGATCAGAGAGCAAGGTGGAGATTTGGGTTTCTTAATCGAGGTTGGTTTAAACTCCTGGCCAGAGGGGAGAAGTAAAACAAACAGGAACGTAACATCCTGCTTTTAGCTGGGAGAGCAGTGGTTCACAGGAAGAGATTATAAATCAGAAGAGGCAGAGAGCCCAGCCTGTGGTCAGCCCCAGGAACGTTTTCCACGAGGGAATGGGCCGAGTTAAGAAGGCAGGAAAACACTGGAATCCCTTAAAATTCTTTGCTGTAAACACTGGTCTCAACATGTATTTGTCGAGTATTTACTGTGGTTAGGAGATTGTTTTCAGTGCAAAGAAGACAGTTTCTGCTCTTTAGGGTTTGCATACGAGAGTTTCCAAGATAAAAAGAGGGGAGTTGCAGGTGAGTATCTATAATCATTTTTGGTGTGAGATGCAGTCTTCACAAACACAGTCTTTGAAACCAGTATTCTTAGTAATAATGTTGAAAGTATATTTTTTTCTCTGAACCATTGTGATTTTTAAAAGACTTTTTTTTGAGGCGGAGTCTCACTCCAGCGCCCAGGCTGGAGTGCAGTGGCACGCTCACGGCCACCCCAGAGTCAACCTACTGAGCTCAGGCGAGCCTTCCACCTCAGCCTTCCAAGTAGCTGGAACTGCAGGTGCGCGCTACCATGCCCAGCTAATTTTTTGTAAATATATATATTGTAGAGATGAGGTCTCACCAAGTTGCCCAGGTTGTTCTTGAACCCCTGGGCTCAGACAATCCTCTCGCCTCGACCTCCCAAAGTGATAGGATTATAGGCTTGAGCCACCGCACCGGGCCTTTAAAACACTTTTAACCATCAAATACTAGAAACATACAAGAATGATTCTCAGAAGCTAAGATTCACATTGGCTAAATGCTCATGGCATTCCTACCGCGTCTTCACATATCCTACCCTATTCAGGGACCACAACAACATTGTGAGATCGTTTTATTGCCCCCATTTAACAGATGAGGGAACTGAGGCTCCTCAGAGACTGAGACTCCTCTTCCTCAGCCTCATACCAGTCAGTGACAGAACAAAGATCAAGACCCCAGCTCTCCTGGTTGTAAATTCTCTGTTCTGCCAAAGCTGTCTCATGAGAAAAAACACCTAAAATTGACTCATCTCTGGTCCTACGGGGAAAAAACCTACCTATACCCCTAAGTCACGGAAACTTAACATTCTCTTGCCAAATAGACTTCAGGGCTGAGGGCCATTAGGTTTCAGAATCTCTTCTCATCATCCATCCCCATTTGGGGATTGAGTGTTCGACAAGGCTGTCACAGGAAAATCCATCTTAGGTTTTCAGGCCAAATTGTAAAATCCATAATGTTTGCATGGCCTAGATACATTTTTATTGTTTATTTATATTTCAATTTCCTAAGTGCTGGAAGTAAAAATGCCCTTACACAAACATTAAAAAAGAATTCAACACTCCAGTATTATTTTTTATCTTACTATTTCCAGGCCTTCCAGTTAAAAAATATGTCACCTAGGCCAGGCTCGGTGGCTCAGCCTGTAATCCCAGCACTTTGGGAAGCCGAGGTGAGTGGATTGCCTGAGCCCGCAGGTTCGAGACCAGCCCGGGCAACTTGGTGAGACCTCGTCTCTACAATAAATAAATAAGTCAGCCAGGCGGTGGAAGCGTGCGCCTGTAGTTCCAGCTGCTTGGAAGGCTGAGGCAGAAGGATCGCCGGAGCCCAGCAGGTCGAGGCTGCGGTGGCTGTGAGTTTGCCACTTTGCCACTTTAGCCTGCCACTTCAGTGAGACTCCAACTGAAAAAAATTAAAAAGTCAACTTTGTGACTATTGTCCTTCTATTCCTTGTTCCTGGACCTGCTCTGTTCCTGGATCTGCTCTGTCCCTTGCTCCTGGGATTGCTCTGAAGTGAATGATTGAAATCTTTGAGTGGACACTATTCGCCACTTCTTGGGCGCGTGCTGACATCACACATTCATTCCAGACCCACCTACCATTCATGGTTTTTATGACATCGGTCTCCTTGAAGGTTTTGAACTGCATTTAAACATCTGCCCTCCTTTATTGGTAGGCCTGGCTGTCAAGGCCGCTTCATCCTTTATTAGGTTGTTATTCGCCACAGAATCTTCTTTCAAGGATTCAGAAATACACAGATTTCCGCTAAAAGAAACTTCTATGTTTTTATCCAGTGTCTGACTCTACTATAATACATTTCTCTAAGCATAATTCTTTTTATCATCCAGATTCTTATGATTCATTCGAAAGAAATTTAGAGCCAAATCTGGCTTTTCAACAAACATTTCTGACAAAATGACCTATTTTAATATCACCCTAAGGTTATTTCAGGCTGGTGAATAAGAATACGTGAATGAATGGCAGAGGCTATGTTTTTTGATTCCTGAACAACAACTCAAAATTTGTGAGACTGGATGTTTTTCTTCAGTGATTCATAACCAGTTTTGCAATGTGAAAACGGTTGATGAGTCGCCCAGTTTATGAATCTGTTGTCTCTTACTTGGAAAAGGGCTCCCTTTCCGTATGACTTTTTAAGTTTAATTCAGTTACCTGCAAGCTGGTCTTTCACTCATTTTTTTCGGCTTCATGAAGAAAGAAGAATGTTATATGTCAATTTCTGTTTTATTATCAGGTCAGGAGGCATCAGGACTAGTGATACAAATTATAAGAGGCGTTATTGTCCTGGGCTTTTAGTTTCCAGTAGAATGGATAGCTGTATTGAAAACCCCTGTAAAAAATCCCAGTCCTGTTTTCTAAGTTCTAAATGTGAATTCTCTCTTTTCAGTTATCTTGTTTCTGCTTCTCAATGCAATAAGCTCCAGCTCCCTGTAGGCCTGCGGGCCGTATGACCTTTCACTAGGACGAAAGAGCAACTTGAACTGGGATTCTTTAAAAGAAAACAAAACACTCTCAGCTATTCAAGGAATACACTTGGTAAACTTACAGAGAAAAGGCCTTGGAGAAGAGAACATGGGCTTCCTTTCAGGTCCAGACAGATCATTTACAGTGTTTTTGGATCCTTTTTTGATCAGGAAATTAGATCAACATCCTTATAGGGAAAGGCTCATTTGAGGCACAGGTGGGGCTCTTTAGTTAAAGTGTCTACTTCTCAGTCCATATTAGGCAACAGGAACTGCCTGAAAGGCATTTATTTTTCATTCTGTGTCATTCAACCATAAATGACTCAGTTCTGATATTATTTACCAAGTTCCCGTGGAGCTCATAGGAGAGGCAGCTGTATGGCACTTGTAATGTGAATCTTAATATAGTCTCAGCAGGGTATACAGTGAATGAGTCGTAAGAGAGGGTATTTTTCCTTAAGATCATATTAATTAAGTAGCTGACTCATATCCCAGGGCCTTGATTGAGTCCTCAAAATGCTCCATTTCTAAAATCATGTAGGCTTCATCTAACTAGATTTACTGTCACTTGGTAAAGCTTATCAAAGTTTAAGGGAGATTTTAAGAAGTCACGCTTGAAACCATATGGGATTAAAGAAATCAAGTTAATTGTAGTAGCAGCAATTAACATTTGATTTCTAACATCTGAACATTCATCTAAACTTCTGAATGTCACAAGATCTTATTACTTTTTCATTGGCTTTATTTTTTTGAGCAGTTTTGAGTTCACAGCAAAACTGAGTGCAGTCTCCGTATGTCCTCTCCTCCCCACCCCCACAGACATGGCCGCCCCCACTATCAACATCCTGACCCTCGGGGGTACCCTTGTTACAATCGATGAATTTATGTTGACACATCATTATCACCCAAAGTCCATAGTTTACACGAAAGTTCACTCTTGCTGTTGTACACTCTTCGGATCTTGACAAATGAATAAAGACGTGTCCACCATTATGGCGTCATACAGAATATTTTTACATCCTGAGAATCCTCTGTGCTCTGCCTATTCAGAGGTCTTATTCTTAGTTTCAAACTTAATGATCTAAATATGAGTTGAAATCCACAAGTCTAAAAAAAGCACAAGAATCCAAGGGTTTAACTTCAAATTAATGGTTCATTAATATTAATATTTTACCTTAAGTGTAAAATATTAAATTTCAAGATTAAGATTTAATCAATTCAGAAGATATGTCTCAAATTTACCTTTGCAGTAGCCATGAGAACAAATGTTGGCTAAGCAAATTAAATAGTTTACCTGTCTAAAAACTTTTAGTCTGCGGCAAGGGGAACACACCTCATCAACAAGGGTCCCTGGATAATGAACATTTGTATACCTAACCCTGAATTGTATTCCACATCTTTAAAATTAAAAGTTAAAAAAAAAAGAAAAACTTTCAGTCAAGGGACAGCAGTTACTATTACCAATCTCCTGCTATCTGGAACTTAGCTAAAATTAAGCACATCAACAACAAGGGACAAAAAAAAACAACAACTCTGCCGAATCCTCTCAAATTAGGGAAATAAGCAACACGTTTATTTTTATTTATTAAAACAATTTTTAAAGGCTAGTCAAGTGAAGCAGTGGGGTTGGAAGAGGAACAAATAAATGTCTAACTGGTTGTGATCAATTAGTTGTAAACACCACTGCACTCAGACCAGCCAAACAACATATTTCTAAATAACACATGAGCCAAAGAAGAAATCAAATGGAAACTAAAAAATATTTTGAACCGAATTAAAATGAAAACACAGTTTATCAAAATTTGTGACAAGCAGCTAAAGTAATGCTTAGAGAGAACTTCATAGCAGCATTAAACACATATATTAGAAAAAAAGAGGGATCTAGCCGGACGCAGTGGCTCATGGCTGTAATCCCAGCACTTGGGAGGTTGAGGCGAGAGGATTGACTGAGTTTAGGGGTTTGAGACCAGCTTGGGCAACTTGGCGAGACCTCGTCTCTACAATAAATCAAAAAATTAGCCTGGCATGGTGGCACATGGTTGTGGTTCCAGCTACTTGGAAGGCTGAGGTGGAAGGATCATCTGAGCTCAGCAGGTCGAGGCTGCAGTGGCCATGAGTGTTGCGCCTCACTCCAGCCTCAGTGACAGAGTGAGATTTCTACTCAAAACAAAAGCAAAAACAACACAAAACAAAAAAGAACAAAAGAGGAGTCTAAAATGAAATATCTAAGCTTCTATCTCAAGAGGCTAAAAAAAGAAAAGCAAAGTAAACCAAAGGTAAGCATAAGTAAAGATAAGAGTAGAAACTAATGAAAGAGAAAATGGTAAAACAATAGAGAAAAATCAGTAGAATTAATAGTTGGCACTTTGAAAAGATTAATAAAATTGATAACCCTCTAGCCAGAGTGATCAAGAAAAAAAAGGAGAGAAAACACAAATTACAGATCTTACAGATATTAAAAGGATTATAAGGAACTGTTTCAACTAAATTGATACCAATAAATTTCAAAATGTAAATGAAATAGAAAATTAGTTTGAAAGATACAATTTATTAAAACTGATTTGAGAAGAAATAGAAATTCTTAATAGCCATGTATTTATTAAATACATTAAATTTGTAATTTAGAAATTTCTGGCAAAGAAGACACCGGGCCCAGAGGGCTTCACTGGAGAATTCTATAAAATATTTAAGAAAGAAATAATACCAATCTTACATAATTTTTCAAAAAAAAAAGAAGTAACACTTTCCAACTCATTTTATAAGGCCATATTACTGTGATACTTAAGCCAGACAAAGCTATTATAATAAAGAAAATTATAGACCAATATCATAGATGCAGAATCCTTAATAACATATTAGCAAATCAAGTCCAACAATATATGCAGAGGATAATACCAAGAAGGGTTTATTCCAGGAACTCAAGATCAGTTTAATTTTCTTTTTCTTTTTTTTCTTGAGTTGGAGTCTCACTCTGTCACTCAGGCTGGAGTGCAGTGGCATGCTCATAGTCACTCCAGTGTTGACCTGCTGGGCTCTGGCGATCTTTCCGTCTCAGCCTTCCAAGTAGCTGGAACTACAGGCTTGCGCTACTATGCCCGGCTAATTTTTGCTTTATTGTAGAGACAAGGTCTTGCCAAGAAATCCAAACTGGTCTCAAACCCGTGGGCTCAGGCAATCCACTCACCTCGGCCTCCCAAAGTGCTGGGATTATAGGCTGAGCCACCGAGCCCAGTCTAGTTTGGTTTAATTTTCAAAAACATCTACAAAAAACCTACAGCTAGTAGTATCCCTAATGGTGAAACACTGAGTGCTTTTGCCCTGAGATTGGGTCAGGAACAGGAATGTCCACTTTCCCTTTTCCCACTGAGCATTGTACTGGAGGGCCTAGTCTGTGCAATAGAGAAGAGAAAAAAAAAAAGAAATAAATAAAAGGTACACACAGTAGAAAGATGTAAAACTCTTTATTCACAGGCAACATGATCTTGAACATAGAAAATCCCAAGGAATCTACAAAAAAAGTTATTAGCTATGAAGAGTAAGTTTAGAAAGGTTGCAGGATAAAAGGTCAATATAAAAAAATTAATTGAATTTCTATGTACTAGCAATAAGCAAATGAAAATCAAATTAAGAATATCATTTGGCGGGTCTCGGTGGTTCAGCCTGTAATCCCAGCACTTTGGAAGGCTGAGGCAAGTGGATTGCCTGAGCCCGCTGGTTCGAGATCAGTCCAGGCAACTTGGCGAGACCTCGTCTCTACAATAAAATAAAAAATTAGCCAGGCGTGGTAGTGCGCACCTGTAGTTCTGACTACTTGGAAGGCTGAGGCAGAAGGATCACTGGAGCTCAGAAGGTCGATGCTGGGGTGGCCGTGAGTGTGCCACTGCACTCCAGCCTGGGTGACGGGGTGAGACTCCAACAACAACAACAACAAAAATCATTTAAATTGCTTCAAGGCCAGGCGCCGTGGCTTACTCCTGTAATTCCAACCGTTTGGGAAGCCAAGGTAGGAGAATCACTTGAGGCCAGGAATTCGCGACCAGCCTGAGCAACATAGTAAGACCTTGTTTCTACAAATATCAAAGAATTAGCCTGGCGTGGTGGCGTGTACCTGTAGCTACTCAAGAGGCTGAGGTGGGAGGATTACTTGAGCTCAGGGTCAAGGCTGTGGTGAGGCCGTGATTGTGCCGCTGCATTCCAGCCTAGGCAACAGAGCGTGACTCTGGCTCAAAAATAAATTAATAAACAAACAGCTTCAAAAATCATGAAGAAGTCAAGGATGATCTTAACAAAATATGTGTAAAACCTATACACAGAAAATTCTAAACAATTTCTGAGAGAAATTTTAAAAGCTATAAATAGGTAGATAGACCTTGTTATGGATAAGAAGACTCAATATTTTTAAAATGCCAATTATCTCCTAATTGATTTGTAGATTCATTGAAATCCCAATTAAAATGTCAGCAGACTTTTTGTAGAAATTGATAAATTGGGCTGGGCTCGGTGGCTCATCCTGTAATCCCAGCACTTTGGGAGACCGAGGCGAGTGGATTGCCTGAGCCCGCCGGTTCAAGATCCACCCGGGCAACAATAAATCAAAAAAATTAGTTCCGACTACTTGGAGGGCTGAGGCAGAAGGATCGCTGGAGTCCAGCAGGTCAAGGCTGTGGTGGCCAGAAGCATGTCACTGGACTCCAGTCTGGGCAACAAAGTGAGACTCCAACTCAAAAAAAAAAAAAAAAAAAAGAGAAGCCGGGCTCGGTGACTCAGCCTGTAATCCCGCGCCTTTGGGAGGCTGAGGTGAGTGGATTGCCTGAGCCCGTGGGTTCGAGACCCGCCTGGGCAGCGAGACCTCATCTCTACAATAAATCAAAAAATCAGCCGGGCTTGGCAGTGCGCGCCTGTAATTTCAGCTACTCGGAAGGCTGAGGCGGAAGGATCGCCGGAGCCCAGCAGGTCGAGGCTGCGGTGGCCGGGAGCGGCCACTGCACTCCAGTCTGGGCGACAGAGTGAGACACCAACTCAAAAAAAAAAAGAGACTGATAAACTGATCCTAAAACTTATATGAAAATACAAAGAGAAATTGATAAACTGATCCTCAAATTTATGTGAAAATGCAAAGAGCCTACAAAACCCAAAATTATTTTGAAAATGAAGAACAAAGTTGGAAAACTCACATGATCTGATTTTTGGATTTAATATTCAACTTCAGTAATTAAGACAGTGTAGTATTGGTATAAAAATAGACATATAGATAAGTGGAACATATAGAAAGTGAAAATAGGCCCATACATATATATATAGTCAAATTTGTTTTTGACAAAGTGGCCAGGATAGTTCAACTGAGGGAAAAGAGATGTCTTTTCAACAAATTATGCAGTCAAAATGGGACATTCACATGGAAAATAGGAACCTTAATGACTACCACACACCTTATACAAAACTAACTTGAAATGGAACAGATCTCTTAACATAAAACTTACAGTTGAATATATAGGAGAACAATCTTTGTAGCCTTGGCATAGGCCAATATTTCTTAGCCAGGATACAAAAAGCATGAATCATTAAAAAACTGAAAAATAGATTTCAAAGATAAAAAGCTGTTGCTCTTGGCAAGACACTTAAGAAAATGAAAAGGCAACTCATAGACAGCAGACACGTTTGCAGAACACGAGCACGTGGAAAGATGCTCCATGTTATCAGACATCAGAAAAATACAAACAAAAGCCACACATACCCATGGGAGCCGCTAAAATGTAAGGGCACGACAACTCCAAGTGTGGTGAGAATGTGGAGAAACCGGAACTCTCCTACACCGCTGGGAGTGACTTAACACGTACAGCCACTCTGGAAAACAGCCTGGCCATTTCTCGTGAAGTTATACATATGACTCCATTCCTCTCTTTGGCATTTGTCGAAGAGAAGTGACAATGCAGACCCACATCATCACTTAGGCATGACTGTTCATAGAATCTTCCTTCCTAATAACCGCCAAAGAGCTAGAAACAGTCCAAATGTCCATCCACAGGTGAATAAATAAATTGTGATAGATCTATGTAATGAAGCTATTTTTCAATACAAAGAAACACATTAATGATTCCTATGGATAAATTTTTTTTTTTTTTGAGTTGGAGTCTCACTCTGTCGCCCAGACTGGAGTGCAGTGGCCGCTCCCGGCCACCACAACCTCGCCTGCTGGGCTCCGGCGATCCTTCCGCCTCAGCCTTCCAAGTAGCTGGAATTACAGGCATGCGCTACCACGCCCTGCTGATTTTTTGCTTTATTGTAGAGATGAGGTCTCGCTGCCCAGGCGGGTCTCGAACCCGCGGGCTCAGGCAATCCACTCACCTCAGCCTCCCAAAGGCGCGGGATTACAGGCTGAGCCACCGAGCCCGGCTTCCTATGGATAAATTTTTAAAACGTGCTGAGTGAAAGAAGATAAACACAAGAGTGTACCTACTGTCTGATTCCATTTATAGGAAACTCTGGGAAAGACACATTAGATCTAGAAAGTAGACCTCTGGTTGCTTTGGGCCAGATGGTTTGTCCACATTTATTGGGAAGGGAAACTTTGACAGAAATCTTCTCTATCTTGGTCGGGCATGGTGGATTATGCCTGTAATCCCAGCACTTTGGGAGGCAGAGACTAGACGATGGCCTGAGTCCAGGGCTTCGAGACCAGCCTGGGCAACTTGGCGAGACCTCATCTCTACAATGAATCAAAGAATTAGCCAGGCGTGGTGGTAGGTGCCTGTGGTTCCAGCTACTTGGAAGGCTGAGGTGGAAGGGTCACCTGAGCCCAGCAGGTTGAGGCTGTGATAACCATGAGCGTGCTACTGTACTCTGGGCTGGGTGACAGAGTGAGACTCTGACTCAAAAAAAAAAAAAAGAAAGAAATTTTCTATTTCTTAATTGTAATGGTGGTTGCATGGGTATACCTATATGTTTGTAAAAACTCATCAAATTGAATGTTATACATGGTATGTAAGTGATACTTCAATAATGTTGAGTTTAAACCTCAAGAATTTTTTTCATCTTGTGAAACTGAAACTCTATGCCTATTAAACAACCCCCAAGCACCCTTCCCCCAGCCCTTGGCAGCTACCATGCTACTTTTGTCTATGAATCTGGCTACTCCTATGAGTGGAATCACACAGTGTTTGTCTTTTTGTGACTGGCTCATGTCACCTAGCATAATGTCTTCAAGGCTCATCCATGCAAACGTACTTTTTGAGGGGCCGTGACAGTGTTCTCCTGTAGCACACGGGACCCTATCGCTCTGTCTCTCCCTGCATACTTCCCAGTCTCGGCATTTCTCTCTTGTTATTTTTTGTCGTTGTCATCATCATCATAGCCCTTTGTTCTCATCATGGTATCTTGGGGTGGCGTTTTCCCATGAACCCGGAGTGTGAAAGTGGCTATAGAATTAGAATTATGAAGTCTGTGGGCTGGGAAGCAAACTCATGTTAGGTAAGGAGAATTCCTGGTAGACAGGAAAGGGAAACGGAAGTCCTTTCACTGAGGGACGAGAGAAAGTCAAAGCTGACAGACTAGGATTAAGATATTATGGCCTGGGGCCCTCAGGTAAACAGGGAGCCCTGCTTCCTGGGCCCAGTTGATCTACCTTTTCAGACACACCTTGGCATGCCTGAAATCACAACTTGACAAGCAACTGAGACGCGTGTTCCTGGTCATCTAATTCCATATTGTCACTTGCAGGTAGATTTCATAGCAGCAAGTAATCATAGTTTGAATTGACGGTAAAGAAGTACAAAGGCAACTGCTTCATTAATTTTTTGAAGTTGGTGATTATCAAGGATGGAATCTGTTATTATTTCAGTATTCATTGAGGACCCATAACGTGACCCCACATTTATTTTGATTACCAAATAAAGGAACAGCCTGGAGAAACAACATGGCCATGGTGGCTTGAGAGTTCAAGATCATGGGGCCCAGTTGCAAGGGAAGCATGAGTGACTGAACAAATATTAGGTGTGCATCATGTGGATAGGCAGAGTGAACACATGTTTAAAGAAATATAAACTGTATTTAGAAGGAAGATGCAGTCCAAGGTCTCCATTTATTGTTGATTATAACCCTGAAAGGAGATCCATAAATCATAGGACCCAAGTCAAGCAATGCTGGGGTTCATCTAGGGGTATGTTGGAAACAAATTATATGATCGTTCCATTAACTGAATATGGGGTAAATGAGTGAATGCACAAACTTAGCCAACCACTTGTCTTTCTGGCTCTCAAGACAACACCAAAATGGCCTTTTTATTTAAAATGTCAACATTTTTGTTCCTGAACCAAGACTTTCAAACCGTCTAGTCTCCTTATGTTTTTGCTTTTCTCCTCTCTTCTTTTCTTTCCTCCCTCCTCCTCGCCACCCTCCCCCACTTTCTTTCTTTGGGTTAGAATCTCACTCTGTCACTCAGGTTGGAGTGCAGTGGCACAGTCACATCTCACCACAGCCTCAACCTCCCAGGCTCAGGCAATCCTTTCACCTCCTGAGTAATCGGGACTACAGGCGTGAGCCACCATGCCCAGCTAATTAAAAAAATTTTTTTTTGTAGAGATGAGGTCTTGCTACATTGCTCAGGCTGGTCTTGAACCCCTGGGCTCAAGCAATCCTCCTGCCTCAGCCACCCTAAGTGTTGGGATTACAGGCATGATCCACGGTGCTCAACCTGAGTCTATTTTCTTAATTTTGGTTTCCAGTGTGGCTTTTCATTGAAAAAACCTTTTTTTGTTTTTTTAATGAGAAAGCAGGGTTGATTGAGAGGACAGAAAATCTCCCACAGTGGGAGGGGATCCAAAGGGGTTGCCCTGGAAGAACATTCTTGACTAATTAATGATTATCTAGTCCAGTGGTAATAACCTATTTTTAATGAGGTCAAGTCAGGAAAAAGGAAAATATTTTGCAGGATTTTTTTTCTCATTTAAAAAAATCAAAATATATTTGAGATACCATAGAATATATGTTGACTTTAAAAATCTAGATAATCTTCTTGCTTCAGTAATAAATGTCATTTTAAAAAAATGGACTGTATCGTTACTATCTGGGCAATGCTAATATAAAGTAAAATGAAAGATTTGTTTCCAATCTTTTATCCAGAAGTTAGATGTTGGCCTGTGTAATGACAAGAATTGGTTTACCTGTTCACTGATGTGGCCCTTTGTGGCTTAGGTTTTTTGACTCTGACCATCACCAGTGAGACAAGCTCCCTGCCTTCCCACTCACACCCTCTGCCCAGACAGCAGTATAACTCAAAATAAGACACTTTGTGACTGGTGCAGATATAATAATACTTCAGCCATATTGCATATAGCACATGTGACCATAATGTCTATAGCCGTAACATACACATGAGAATTTAAAACACGCTGTAATTAGGAGGATCATTATTACATTGTCATTAAGTATTTGAGTGCAGGCCATGTGCCAAGCACAGTGCAAGACTAAAAAGAGTAAGCACTATAATAAAAAAGACATAGTAGCAAGCACTGCTGAGGGTGTGAAGGAATGAGAATCCTCACACACTGCTGGTAGGCTCGTAAGATGAGGCAGCTGCTGTACCAAACAGTTGGCAAGTTCCTCGAAAAAATTAAACACAGTATTAGCACATGACCCAGCGACTCCACAAATGAAACCTATACCCATGAAAACTTATATGCAAATGTTCATAGCAGCATTATTCCTGGTAATCAAAAAGTGAGCTGGGTACAGTGGCTCACTCCTGTAATCTCAGCACTTTGGGTGGCCAAGGTGGGAGGATCACTCGAACCCAGGCATTTAAGACCAGCCTGGGCAACATAGTGAGATCTCATCTCTACAAAAAAAATTTAAAAATCAGCTGGGTGTGGTAGCCTGTATCTGTAGTCCCAGCTACATGGGAGGCTGAGGCGGAAGGATCACTTGCACCCAGGAGGTTGAAGCTGCAGTGAGCTGTGATCATACCACTGCTCCAGCCTGGGTGACAGAGCGAGACCCCAACTAAAAAAAAAAAAAAAAAGTGATAACAACCCAAATGTCCATCAACTGATGAATGTATAAGTAAAATGGTATATCCATGTGATGGAGTGTTATTCAGCCATAAAAAGGAACATGGTACTGAGCCATGCTGTTGTGGTCTGAATGTCTGTGTTCCCCTACAATTCAGGTGTTGAAACCTAATCCCTGAGGCAGTAGGAAATTGACATTTAGGACGTGATTAGGTCAAGAAGGTTCCACCTTTATGAATGGGATCATAGTCTTCAAAAGAGAGCCCTGAAAGCTCCCTCACTCCTTCTACCATGTGAAGATACCGCAAGAATGTGCCATCTATGCAGCATATAATAATACATGCAGCAGAGAGAGAGCCCTCATCAGACGCCAAACTTGCTGGCGCCTTGATCTTGGACTTCCCAGTCTCTAGAACTATGAGACATGATTTGCGTCGCTTATAAGTCACCCAGTCTAAGGTATTTTGTTATAACAGCCTGAATGAACTAAGGCATGCTACTACACGAATGCCCCCTTGAAAACATGCTAAGTGAAAGGAGCCAATCACAAAAGACCTTCTATTGTATGAGTCCATTTACGTGAAATATTCAGAATAGGCAAACCTATAGAAAGATTTGTGGTTGCCCGGAGCTGGGAGGGATGAGGGGAAGTAGGGAGTGAATGCTAGTGGGTATGAGTTTCTTCCTAGAGTGATAAGAATGTTCTGGATTGAGTATAGTGATAGCTGCAAAACTCTGTGAATATATTAAAAGCCTCTCCATGGTACACTTTAAATGGGTGAATTGTGGTGGCATGTGAATTATATCTCAGTAAAGCTGTTACAAAAAATAAAAAGTATTTTTTTAAGAAAGAGTAAGACAGAGAAGATTGGTCAGGCGTGGTGGTTCACGCCTATAACCCCAGCACTTTGGGAGGCCAAGGTGAGAGAATTGCCTGAGCCCATGGGTTCGAGACCAGCCTGGGCAACTTGACGAGCCCTCATCTCTACAATAAATAAACAAACAACAACAAACAAGATCATTGTAAATGAGCTAGTTAGGACTAGCAACAATAAAGCTGGAGAATATGAAACACTGTGAAGTCTTGGGTCAACTGAGGTGAAATAACTATCATGTAAATTACATCTCAGCCAAAGTATCTTTTAGGAATGAGTGTAAAATAAAGATGTGAGGCCACAGAGCAGAGCTCAACAAATTTCAAAGGACTGGCATCATACAGTCTACTTTTCTGATCGCAATATAATTATTAACCAGTAACAAAATTATATCCCATACTTTTAAGAATTTAAAAAGTTTCTAAATAATTTAATATAAAGTAAAAGGTCATAATGGAAATGAGGATGTATTTGAGCATGAATGATAGCAATATTACATATTAGAACTAAAGAAATATTACTAAAACAACAATAAAAAAATTTAGCCATAAGTATTCATATTTACATTAGAAAAGAAGAAATGCCACTAATTAGTGAGCCAAGCATTCAGTGTAACAAGATAGATTAAGGACTTCAGAATAAACACAAAGAAAGTAAAAACCAGGGAATACTCAAAATAAAAACAGAATTACAAACAGTAAGATCCACTCTTCAGTTTAAAAAAAAAAAAGCAAGCCAGGCTCCATGGCTCAGCCTGTAATCCCAGCACTTTGGGAGGACGAGGCAAGTGGATTGGAGGACGAGGTGAGTGAATTGCCTGAGCCTGCGGGTTCGAGACCCACCCGGCCAACTTGGTGAGACCTTGTCTCTACAATAAATCAAAAATTAGCTGGGCGTGGTAGTGTACACCTGTAGTTCTGGCTACTTGGAAGGCTGAGGCGGAAGGATTGCCAGAGCCCAGCAGGTCGAGGCTGTGGTGGCCGGGAGCGGCCACTGCACTCTGGTCTGGGCGACAGAGTGAGACTCCAACTCAAAAAAAAAATTAATGAAACAGAAAGCAAAGAAATAGAAATAATTAACAAGGACAAAAATCGGTTCTTTGAAAAGACCAAAAAGAAATAAACACGCACTTTGGCAAAGTGAATCAAGCAAGAAGAGAGGACCAAAGAATACGAAGACTAAACAGGGACACAGAAATACGGATATAGCAGAGCTCAAAATGATAAGAGGAAATGATAAACATCCTTGGGACTATAAATTGATAAGTTACTAGAGAAATACGGCTTATCACCATTGACTCAGGAAGAAACAGTAAACCTGACTGGTTCTAAACCCATTAAAGAAATTGAAACAGAAGATAAAAATCTTTCCTCCAGGAAATATCGAGCCTAGATGATTTTCCATATGAGTTTACCGAGTGTTCAAGGAAGAAATCATTCCAATATTGTGCAAACTTGTCCAAGTAGTAGAAATGAAGGGAATACCTCACCGCTAATTTACTGAAACTCAAATCTATTTGTTTACGCCTCATACCAAAACAGGAAAGAATGGTACAAGAAAGAATTCCTGATCAATATCACTTGTGAACATAGCTGTAAAAATCCTAAGCCAAATATTAGCAAACAGAATCAAAGAAGATACAGGTACATCTCATTTTATTGTGCTTCACTTTACTGCACTTAGCAGATGTTGCATTTTTTACTAACTAAACGTTTGTGGCCACCGGGTGCGGTGACTCACGTCTGTAATCCCAGCACTTTGGGAGGCTGAAGCAAGGGATTGCTTGGGCCCAGGAGGTCAAGACTGCAGTGAACCATGATTATGACACTGCACTCCAGCCTGGGCAACAGAGTAAGATCCCTACTCAAAAAAACAAAAAAAAGTTTGTGACAATCCTGCCTTAAGCAAGTCTATTGACACTGTTTTCCAACAGAATGTGCTCACGTGGTGTCTCTGTATCACATTTTGATAATTCTCAGTATTTCAAACGTTGTCGGCCGGGCTCGGTAGCTCAGCCTGTAATCCCAGGATTCTGGGAGGCTGAGGTGAGTGGATTACGTGAGCCCACAGGTTTGAGACCAGCTCAAGCAACTAGGTGAGATCTCATCTCTACAATAAATAAAAAATTAGCCAGGCATTGTAGCACGTGCCTGTAGTTCTGGCTACTTGGAAGGCTGAGGCGGAAGGATCGCCAGAGCCTAGCAAGTTGACACTGAGATGGCCGTGAGTGTGCCACGGTCCAGCCTGGGTGATGGAGTGAGACTCCAACTCAGAAAAAACGACAAACAAACAAACAAACAAAATAACGTTGTCATTATTATATCTGTTCTGGTGAGCTGTCATCAGTGATTTTCGATGTTACTAATGTAATTGTTTCTTTGGCACCATGAACCATGCCCATATAAGATGATGAACTTAACTGATAAATGTTATGTGTATTCTGACTGCTCCACCGACTGGCTATTCCCCCATATTCTCCCATCTCTCTCTCTCTCTCTCTCTCTCTCTCTCTCTCTCCCACACACACACACTCTCTCTCTCTCTCTCTCTCTCTCCCCCTCCCCAACTCTCTCTCTCTGTCTTTCCTTGGGCCTCCCATTCCCTAAGACACGACAATATTGAAAGTAGGACAATTAATCACGCTACATGATCTCTAAGTGTTCAAGTGCTAGGAAGAGTCACACATTTTTTTAAATCAAAAGCTGAAATGACCAAGCATAGTGAGGAAGGCACACTGAGAACCAAGGCAGGTTGAAAGTGAAGCCTCTTGCACCAAACAGCCAAGTCATGAACGTGAAGGACAAGTTCTTGAAGGAAATTAAAAATGCTTCTCCAGTGGTCCACACATGATAAGTAAGCAAAACTGCCTCCTAGCCAATATGGAGCATGTGAGTGGTCTGGACAGAAAATCCAACTCTCCCCAACATTCCCATAAGCCAAAGCCTAACCCAGGTAAAGCCCTGACTCTCTTCAGTTCTGCGAAGGCTGAGAGAGGTGAGGAAGCTGCAGAGGAAAAGCTGGAAACTGGTAGAGGTTAGACCATGAGGCTTAAGGAAAGAAGCCGTCTCCGGAACACACAAGTGCAACATGAAGCGGCAAGTGCTGATGGAGAAGCTGTTGCAGGTTATCCAGAAGATCATACTAAGACCATTGATGGAGGTTACAATAACCAAACATTTCCAGTGTAGACGAAACAGCCTTCCACTGGAAGAAGATGACACCTAGGACTTTCATAGCTGGAGAGAAGTCAACACCTGTCTTCAGAGCTTCAAAGTACAGGCTGATGCTCTTGTGAGAAGCAAATGCAACTGGTGGCTTCAGGTTGAAGCCAGTGCTCACTTACCAATCTAAAAATCCTAGAGCCCTTAAGAATTATGCTCAATCTAGCACGGTGTCTCAAGCCTATAATCCCAGCACTTTGGGGAGCCGAGGTAAGGGGATTGCCTGAGCCCATGGGTTTGAGACCAGCCTGGGCAACTTGGCGAGATCTCGTCTCTACAGTAAATCAAAAAATGAGCCGGGCGTGGTAGCATGTGCCTGTAGTTCCGGCTACTTGGAAGGCTGAGACAGAAGGATTGCTAGAGTCCAGCAGGTCGACGCTGGGGTGGCTGTGAGCGTACCACTGTACTCCAGGCTGGTGACAGACTGAGATTCCAACTCAAGAAAAAAACAAGAATTTATGCTCAATATACTCTGTGCTCTACAAATGGAACAACTAAGCCTGGGTGACAGCACATTTTCTGCCAAACACGCTGAGATATTTTGTGTGTGTGTATGTTTTTGTGTATTTTGCAGTGGCTCCACATTGAGGTTTGGAGGGAAAGATTAAAAAAAATTTTTTAACTGAATGAGAAGTTATCAAGTAAAGAAATCATGTGTAGATCACAGAAGATTTTTAGAGTAATGAAGATACTTTACGAGGGAGGACACCCTCCAAAAATGAGTTTATTTATTTAAGAAATGTGTATTTATTCTGACATGGTTAACTTCAGTCACCTTCAAAGTCCTTTCCATTTGATGCAATCCACCTATCGAGAACTTTTTTCCCTGCTCCAAACAGTTTTTGAGTTCCTCTGTTTTGATGCCTTTAGTGCTTCTGCCATTTTTTGTTTCACCTCTTCCACATGGGCAAAATATTTCCCTTTGAGGATTTTAAAAATATAAACAACAACAACAACAAAGTTGCTTGGGGTGAGATTGGGTGAGTAGGGAGGGTGGGGCCCGAGGGTCACGCCGATTTTGGTCAAAAACTGTTGAACACTCAGCACGGTGTGGGCAGGCACGCTTGTATATACCCATCATGAAATGGGCAAACATGTTGAAAGAACTAAAAAAAAAAAAAAAATTCGGCCAGG
>NW_007247470.1:243514-278700 GCF_000164805.1 Carlito syrichta
GGCCACTGCACTCCAGTCTGGGCAACCGAGTGAGACTCCAACTCAAAAAATAAATAAATAGATTCACTGAAGTTGAATGCATCTCTCACAACAATGCCAGCTGGTACACTTATGCCAGTGGGCCACCCCAGTGTCGCCCTGCTGGGCTCCGGCGATCCACTTCAGCCTTTCAAGTAGTCGGAACTTACAGGCATACACTACCACGCCCAGCTAACAGGCTGTTACTTTCAATAAGACACTGCCGCGTGCTTTGGTATCATAGATGGTGACGCCACCAGGCAACTTAAGGCTGGATATCAGATGTACCTACTTGGACGTCCTGAGCCCGAGCCTCTGTGAAGTCAGTGCCCCTAGGTGCCTCCGCTTACGCTGCAGCTGGCTCCATGTGAGACGATGCAGATGACACACGTGCCAGGCAGCAAAGCATGCCCTGAAGAATCATCACGTTTGAGATTTCAGAAAAAGTATTTGAGAAATCGTCATGGGAAGGCCAGAACCTTATTGGCACAGTGCCAGCTTGCAGCCTCTTCAATTTGTTTTTGGTATTAAAAACACAGAGATTTCTGGTTTCCCTTTAAAGATGAGAAGGTTCGATGACAATGGAGCGTTGATACCAGTTGTCTGGGGTGGGCAGGCCAGTCGGGGTGTAGATGTGTTCTTTGGAGCTCAGCACGGCCCTTCCATAAGCCCTGGCCTTCCTGATACTCAGCAGCTTACTGAAAGCGTCTGAATGTGAAACCCCAGGGGCCAGGAAGTCCCCTTCTCAGGCCACAGTCTTTCTG
The DNA here is from genome assembly GCF_000164805.1 of Carlito syrichta. Taxonomy (NCBI): domain Eukaryota; kingdom Metazoa; phylum Chordata; class Mammalia; order Primates; family Tarsiidae; genus Carlito; species Carlito syrichta. Next base: position 244,297 of record NW_007247470.1, read on the forward strand.
TTGGCAGAACTTGGATTTATTGAGGAACATGGGAGGCAGGGGTGAGGCCAAGTTCCTGCCTCCTGCAGCACACAGAGCACCTTGGGCTTTCCTTTCCCACAATTATCAGCTTGAGGACTCCTCCCCACCCCCACCGTGTCTGTGGAGGCGGAAGTGAGGGGAAGGTGTGGTCTAGGTATCCCTTCTGGAGCACAGGCCAGAGGCAAACTAGGGACTTTAAGTATTTTTTTTATATTTAACATTCTGTCCTGGTCCCATCATCACGCTGTCATTTTTTTAGTTTCTTTTCAAGGGCATTGGGTATTCCAGATTTCACAGGTTGCGCAGTGGCCAGAAGTATTTCTCAACCCCAGAGTTTTTCTGAGATCTCACCTCTTTTCTGGCTGAGTCAAAGCAGCCCCTGGCATCTACTTATCTGGACTCTTTTGTGCCCTTTTGGCCCCAGAGTTTTGGAATGTGAAATTCCTTTAATAGCCATAAAATCAGAATGTTGAAACTTTTCAATAGCAATAAAAGGCACACAGCAATTTAAAAAAGGTGCCTTTTCTGTGACTGGTTCAGTTGATTAAAAAATCCAAATTCTAGCCGGGCTCGGTGGCTCAGCCTGTAATCCCACGCCTTTGGGAGGCTGAGGTGAGTGGATTGCCTGAGCCCGCGGGTTCGAGACCCGCCTGGGCAGGCAAGACCTCATCTCTACAATAAATCAAAAAAATTAGCCGGGTGTGGTAGTGCACACCTGTAGTTTCTGCTACTTGGAAGGCTGAGGCGGAAGGATTGCCGGAGCCCAGCAGGTCGAGGTTGCGGTGGCCAGGAGCGGCCACTGCACTCCAGTCTGAGTGACAGAGTGAGACTCCAACTCAAAAAAAAAAAAAAAAATCCAAATTCTAATTCCGTAGAGAACTGGTTGTGTTGAAATATTTACAGAAGGTCGAGGCTTTCTCCTCTCGCCTGGAGTAGAGAAGTGACGCCATCGACTGTGGAGAAGCGGGGCCGGCCTTTCGAGCCTTGTTTATTCTGGAAATAACTCTGGAAAGTGCCTCGTATGGTTCTCCAGAGACCAAGAGGTGGGTCTGTACCATTCTCGACAAATGAAAACAAACCGTTCCTCTGCAGTGTTTAGCACAATTTATAAAAAAATATTTCTTTCTTAGAACTTCCAGACAGACCTGAGGGACTAGAAATGAACTTGAAAGCGTGAGGAAGTCAGAGTAGAGAGTGAGAACAGAGTGAGGCCAAACAAGAAAAGAAATGAAAAAACCAAAACCAAAAAACAAATTTAACCCAATTTATAACTGATTTAGAGAGTGGAAATTTATAAACGTCCAGTTCACTGAAACTCAGCAGCTTGAAGAGCATGTGAGACACTTGTCTGTTTTCGTCGGTCCCCAGTTCAGTGTGAAGTCATTCCCTGAGAAAGGATAACTGCTTTCTTCCCGGCATATCGCTGACTCCTTGAAGGGACTCCCAGGAGGGCAAAATGATGCTTGGTGTGTGTCAGGGGTCATCAGGACGGGCACTCCCACTGCTGGACAAGCAGGCCTTTGCACCCGAGAGCCTCTCTGAGATGGACGAATGAATGGATGTTCATGAAAGGTTCTGACCCCAGGAAAGCCTAATGTCCGTTATAGACCGTGACCTTGACTTTCAGCCTGTAGAATCTTTTGAATTTCCAGGCACAGGATCCTCAAGGCACTTAGGAGTGCGAGCCTAGCTTCCTCAGAATGCGAGCCTGGCTTCCTCGGGGGTCGTGGCTGTCGCTGTGGACTCGGAGTGCTACTGTCAGCCCCTCTCTGAACCACAGTTCTGATGACTCTCCCTGCTCTGCCACGCTCCTCTAGCCCAAGATCCATTCTAGGACCTGGCCTAGGGTCTTCATGACCCAGTGTTCACCAACCAGAGTCCATTCTCAAGCTTTTTCAGGTTGAAGCTGAGAGAGAGCCAAGCCAGGTTTGTCACACTCTTGGAATCGTCTGGGTGGGCCTGGGAGCCACTGGTGGACAAACGGACTGCAGGAGGGTAGCGTCCAGGATGCCTCAGACCCCAGCTGTCTGGCTGAAGCCATGGTGTTGCCCCATGGTGTGTGACGGTGGGGGGAGAGCTGGGGACACAGAGAGCCATGGCAGAAGGAAGGCTTCGGTCTCTTTTCCCTCTTTATCCTACCTTCCCTGCAGGGTGTTCACCTGACTGGATATGAGTCCCTCTCTTCTCGCCTAAACTGGTTTGAATTCAGTTTGCATCATTTACAATGGAAGGAATCTTAAAATAAATATATAAATAAATAAAAAGGCCGGCTGTGGTGGCTCATGCCAGTAATTAGCTCTCTGGGAGGTTGGGGTGGGAGGATTACTTGAGCCCAGGAGTTCAAGATCAGCCTGGGCAACATGACAAAACCTCTATCTCTATTTTTTTTTTAATTAAAATTTAAAAAGTTAACATACGTGTTACTAAGAATGAAACTTTCCTTTGTGGTCTGAAAAAGAAGGTCAAATTTAATTAATTGCCAATAATTATTTGAAATTTTGTTTTCTATTTATTATTTATTCATTTATTTACTGTAAAGATGAAGTCTTACTACGTTGCTCAGGCTGGTCTTGATCTTGGACTCAAGGGATTCTTCTACCTTGGCCTTTCAAAGTACTGGGATTACAAGCTTGAGCCACTGCACCCAACCAGAATTATCTGAAATTTCAAAGTGTACATCATTGGTCTGTGTGCAGATTTGTTCATTTTAGCTGTTTGTTTTTTGTTTATAGTTTCATGTTCTTTTCCTAAATACAAAATTCTTTTTTAAAATGTTGTAGCCATCTTCCAATGGTGTTCGTGCTTACTGAGTGTGCACTATGTGTCAGTTTCATCTTTGCAAAAACCTATGAAATACATATTGCATTGCCCCTATTTTGTAGATGAGACAACAGAGACACAGAAAGGTTAAACAGTTTTTCCTGAGTTACACAGCTAGTAAGTGGCAGAGATAGGACTTGAACCCAAGCATGCCAAGTTCAGGGACTGGGGTTATTTATTATTATTATTATTATTATTATTATTGAGTCAGAGTCTCACTCTGTCACCAAAGCTGGAGTGCAGTGGCTCACTCATGGCCCCTGCAGCCTCGACCTGCTGGGCTCAGGCGATTCTTGTGTTTCAGCCTTCCAAGTAGCTGGAACCACAGGTATGCGCCACTACGCCCAGTTAATTTTTTGATTTATTGTAGAGATGAGGTCTCGCCAAGTTGCCCAGGCTGGTCTCGAACCCCTGGACTCAGACAATCTTCTCGTTTACATCTCCCAAAGTGCTAGACTTTTTACTTTTTTAAAACAGGATTTATTTATTTTTTTTATTTTGAATTGGAGTCTCACTCTGTAGCCCAGACTGGAGTGCAGTGGCTGCTCCCGGCCACCGCAACCTCGACCTGCTGGGCTCCGGCGATCCTTCTGCCTCAGCCTTCCAAGGAGCTGGAATTATAGGCATGCGCTACCACGCCCGGCTGATTTTTTGATTTATTGTAGAGATGAGGTCTTCGCTGCCCAGGCGGGTCTCGAACCCGCGGGCTCAGGCAATCCACTCACCTCAGTCTCCCAAAGGTGTGGGATTACAGGCTGAGCCACCGAGCCCGGCTAAGCAGGATTTATTAAGAGGACAGAAAAACTCCCACAGTGGGAGGTGACCAGAGGGGGTTGCCCCATGCTAGGCTTTTAATACAGGAACATTTAGAAGTATTGAAAACCATGAGTGGTATTTCACCACAGCAATCTTGCTTGTAACTGATTATATATTTAATTTTTTTTTGAAATAACTTTTGCTATTGAAGGGGATCAGGACAAAATATGCTGCTTTGGTATATCAACTATTTTGCATGGAAGGCACTGGAAAATAGTCAATGCAGAGAGAGATTTTTCTCTGAACTCCCTTTACCGGCTTAAAGACAGATCTCCTGAAGGCCTTGGTGGTTTTAAGTCCCCTCCCTGAGAGTCTCATCAGCCAGGGACTGTTACCTTCCCCCCAGACGAACTTTGTCACAGCCATTATGCCTCCCACCTGTCCTTCCAAGGGTACACTTGTCTATCCTCCCCACGGTGGCCTGCATCTTCCCTCTCCTTCCCCTATTAAGATGGTATTCCAGTCGGGCTCGGTGGCTCAGCCTGTAATTCCGCGCCTTTGGGAGGCAGAGGTGAGTGGATTGCCTGACCCCGCGGGTTCGAGACCCGCCTGGGCAGCGAGACCTCATCTCTACAATAAATCAAAAAATCAGCCGGGTGTGGTAGCACATGCCTGTAATTCTGGCTACTTGGAAGGCTGAGGCGGAAGGATCGCCAGAGCCCAGCAGGTGGAGGCTGCGGTGGCCGGGAGCGGCCACTGCACTCCAGTCTGGGCGACAGAGTGAGACTCCAACTCAAAAAAAAAAAAAAAAGGATGGTATTCCCTTTCGCCACATGATTTGTGATTCTTCTTATGCACATCATATTTAAAATTAATCAAACTAATAAGTTCCTATGCCTTGTGGGTTTTTTTTCATTTTTTTTTTTAGAGACGGGATCTCACTCTGTGGCCCAGGCTAGAGTACAGTGATATGATTATAGCTTACTGCAGCCTCGATCTCCTGGACTCAAGACATCCTTCTGTCTTGGCCTCCCAAAGAGTTGGGATTACATGTGTGAGCGACGGCTTTTCTCCTGTTAATCTGCCTGTTGTCAGTGTATTTCATAGACCAGCTATCCTTCTCTACACTAGGAGGGTAAAGTCTTTCCTTCTCTACACTATACTTCAAGGCCATTAAAAGGTGTAAAATACCCTAAAAGGTTTGTTTTCCTCCATGACTTGTATTGCCATATCAGAAGACTCTAGTCTGAGGGTCTGCTTTGCTTTCTGGTGGTAGAGGATTCGAATCCAGGTCTCTGATTTCTGTTCTAGCAGACCGTTCCATGAACGGATCTTTGAACACAAGTTAACTTCTCCTGGAAGCAGAGGCTGGGTTGCAGTCTGACCTTAAAGGGTGAATCTGCAGTGGAAGCCCTCTGGCCCTCTTCCCAGCGGGTCACAGCTTGTGTTACCTCCCCACGTTGCATTTGGTTAGTAAGGAAGCTAATCTCCCTGTCTGGCATTTTATCCCCATCACAAATAGCATTCCACAGATCAGATAGAAAGGCGGTTAAAATGCTCAGCCCAGTCTGCTAAACACCCATCCTGGGGGCACAAGGAAAGTGGGAGAAGGTTGACAAAAGCCCATTCCTCCAGAACATTTCATGCAATTGTTGGAGAATGTGGCTGAAACCCAAGGCTGTGATCTGGAGCCTTTAGCTAAGTGCTAATTTCCTACCTGTTGCCATTTCCTTTTTGGACACCTAGACAAACAACTGGTCTTCTTTAGTCGTGACCAAAGGGGGATAGGGGGATCAAAAATCCTTCACCTCTCATTTCCTGTTTGATTGTGAAATGAGAAGGTAAACATTGAGTGGAATGTGGCAGCCCAGAACAATTGCCTCTATTGTGGCACGAAGGCCCGTTTCTTTTCCTCCTGACACAAATTATTTCCAGAGAAGCCGAACAAGGCAGTCCTGCTATGGGTTGTCTGGGCCTCGCAGACTGGAAGTCAGAAGCACCAGCAGAGGTTGCTTTGGGGGCCGTGTGTAGACAGTTTCAAAGTCAAGACCGAAGTGTCCTTGGGTTACTCAGAATACTTTTGAAAGGAAATCACTGCCACAACTACAGAAGCCCCGGAGTTCTTCTACAGTTTGAGAAGGATGAGGGATTTGCAGAACTTCACAACCTTGTTTACTAAGTGTCTGGAACTTGGGGATCGAACAGGTTCCTGCCCCTTTGCTCAGGAGCTCTGGCGATTTCTCTGATTTTCTTCCTTTTAAGGTTCCCTGCTGTGAGCCCTTCAGAGAACAATGTCAAGTTGATCTACAGTCGTGATTCACATCAGGCTTTTCCATGCCTCTTCTGCAAAGACTCAGGAGAATCCAAGGCCAAAGCGGACAGCAGTTCTGAGACAAGAATTTGCCAGGGCTAGCATCCTAGGATAAACAAAGCTAATTTTTCAAAACCTATAGCAAAGACAGTTTCTCTAGACAGGGGCATAGCCTGGTTTTCTGAACCCCCATTGAGAAAAAAAATCATGATGCTGGAACCAAGATGGCAACTACTTTGCCCATTACCCGACCTATCCCTCATTATACGCTCATTCTAATACATTACCATGATGACACACCCTTCAGCCCCTCATTATCTGCTCACTTTAATACATTAGCGTGCTAGAGGACACACCCTCCAGCCCGTGACAGTTCCAACCCTGCCCATTTATAGTAACAAACTGAGAGGAACCCCAGTTCTTAGAAATCACCACCTCTTTCCCAAGAAATCCATGAACATTCCACCCCTTGGTTAGCATATAATCAAGAGATAAGTGCAAAAACAAAACCCCACTGGTGCACAGTTGCTGTTCTGTCTATGGAGTAGCCTGCTCACTAGCATTTCAATAGACCTGCTCTCCTTTTCCAGCAGAAGCTCTAGTGATGTCCAGGGGATGCTCACATACAGAGCAGCCTTCTTTCTGTTCCTCTTTTCTTTTAATAGGCTTACTTTCACTTTACTTTGGTGGTTCGCTCTTGAATTCTTTCCTGCTCAAAGCCAAGAACCCACCGGGCCTCTCATGCCGGACTCCACATTTGGGGTCTCCCATCTCCCACCTCGTGTCAGTTCCACGAGGGAGGGCAAAGAGGCCCACCACACTGAGGAACAGGCCAATTGTGCAGCTGTGTCACTGGCCTTTACCTTGTAATTACTCGATTAGAAATATTCTAGGACTATGGGAAAAGACTTCTTTGGGGTCACTGTGAGCTAGTCTTTCCTTCCTTCCGCAAATGCTTGTTCAGGAGCTGCCGTGTCCCAGAGTTGTGTCCACCTCCAGAACACAGTGGTGGACGAGCAGACAATGTCTCTAATCTCACGGAATTTAGAAGTAAATGGGCAGGTACAATGACAGTGTCACAAGTGCAATGATGGGCAAAGCACAGGCTTGCGTGGAAACTCCTAAGAAAGGTTTCGGGCCCAAGCTTGGAGTCAGGAAAGGTGGAATGGGCTGGGAGGGATGATGGATCCAAGCCAGGGAGGCTTCCCCCTCACATCTGTCAGTCTTCTTCTAGATGGACTTCTCCAAGGTCCTGAATAAGCCCCTTTAAGACATATTTAGAATAAATAAAATGATGCCTTCTTTATTTTAATTTTTGTTTTATGTTTATATGTTTTTTGAGTTGGAGCCTTACTTTGTCTCCTAGGCTGAAGTGCAGTGGCACCCTCATGGCCGCCCCAGTGTTGACCTGCTGGGCTCCGGCGATCCTTCCACCTTAGCCTTTCAAGTAGCCGAAACTACAGGTATGCACTACCATGCCTGGCTAATTTTTATATTAATTGTAGAGATGAGGTCTCACCATGTTGCCCAGGCTGGTCTCGAATCCAAGGGCTTAGGCAATCCTCTCACCTCAGCCTCCCAAAGTGCTGGGATTACAGGCTTGAGTCACTGCGCCCGACCTTTGTTATATTTTTTACTAACAACCACAAACCTACCGGGAAGTTGCTAGTACAGAAACAAAAACCTTTTCTTCTTGAGCAATCTGAGTTGGCTGCCAACCTGATGGCCCATCAAGCCCAGACACTTCAGTGATGTTCCCTGGCAACCAGGAAAACACCAGGAAGTGAGCAGAAACCCATTGCCACCATTGAATCCTCAGACTCCACCCAAGTGTTGCCAGTTGCTCCAAGAACGTCCTTGACGGCCAGAGGACCTGATGCATGGTCACACATTGCACTGAGTTATCATGTTTCCTCCTAGTCTTCTCTTGACCTTTACAACCTTGCCTCTTTTGAAGATGATAGAATGGGTACATTGCAGCATGGACCTCAGTTTCTACTGTCTGATGTGCCCGCATGGCTTGAGCCAAGCCATGCGTCTTCAGCAAGAACATCTCAGAGGTAGTGTGGTTCCTATCATGTACCACTGCATGTGTTGCAGGATGCTGATGTGCTATGTTGCTGATCATGTGGTAAAGTGACATCTGCTGGACTTGGTGTCTTCACTGTGAAGTTGCTCATTTTCTCTCTCTAATGAATATGTATCTTGAGGCAGATACTAAAACAAATAAACAAAACACCCCTTTCCTCATCAAACCCTAAATGTATTCAGCCTGGATTCAGGGTTTTCCGTGTTATCCAATAGGTTATCATCTGTTACCATCTTGACTTTGATGCTCAAATTGTCCCATATGTGGTGGCCTTTTCAAGCTGACTTCTGTGTTCTTTCTCATTCTTGAGCACTTCCTTTTTTTTCTGACACAGACAGACATTCTAGGCTCATCTCATGTTTTCCTTGTCTAACCCTGGAATCAGCCACTTCTCAAAGGAGCTTTGATGGAGAATGATGTGTAGAAACCAAGATCTGGGCACTCGGTGTGCTCATTGCTGCTGAGCTACTACTGTTCCAAGGGCTTCTTGGGAGCCAGAGCTAGAAAACAGGTGTACAGACACACATCTATTTCTGTAGCTACGTTTACTGAAATCCTTACGAGCACACCAATACCCTCAGTTCCAGTCCAAACCCACTGATTTGTTCTCGTTTTCTCCCCTTCCATATTTCCAGCTCTTTTCTCTGACAGTGAGAACCTGACTCCCATTATTCCAAGTATATTGACTTATCAACTCCCTCTATATCATCCTACTTGCTTCTTTTTTTTTTTTTTTGAGTTGGAGTCTCACTCTGTCACCCAGACTGGAGTGTAGCGGCCGCTCCCGGCTACTGCAGCCTCGACCTGCTAGGCTCCGGCGAACCTTCCACCTCAGCCTTCCGAGTAGCCAGAATTACAGGCACGTGCTACCATGCCCGGCTAATTTTTTAATTTTATTGTAGAGAGGAGGTCTCACCTGCCCAGGCAGGTCTCGAACCCGCAGGCTCAGGCAATCCACTCACCTCAGCCTCCCAAAGCTGTGGGATCCTACTTGCTTCTGACACCCCGTGCCAGGTCTTCAACATGCCTCCTTTCCCACTCAGGCTCTGACCCCGTGCCCAAGACTACTCCCTCATGTGGGTGCCCTCCTCATACACTTGGGCTCTGAGTCCCCATGCTGGGTCCTTACCCTGCTTAAACTGGGTCCTTGCCCTCCTTGTGCTGAGTCTTCCCCTTGTGAAGACATCTTCCTTACTCCATGCTGGAGCTCCCCCCGGTGGAGTCAAGGCCACTCAGTGACTCCTCAGTTCCCACCTAAGGTTGCCAGTTGTCCCAATAATGTCCTTGATGGCCAAAGGCCCCAATGCATGGTCACACATTGCATTGAGTTGTCATGTCCCCTCCTGGGCGTCCCTTGACCTTCATAACCTTGCCACTTTTGAAGATAGTAGGACAGTTGCTTGGTGGCATGGCCTCTGATGTGCTGGGCCAAGCTTTACTCCCTTCCTGAATGTGTTCCCACCCTGCTGGAGCTCTGAAATCCCACTCTCATACTAATGCCCTCCCTACCCTACTCGGGCTCTGACGTCTACACTGACTCCTTCTCCCTTCATGCGCAAATGCCCTTCTCATCTTTGGGCTTCATCAGCCTGCCCCAGGCCTTCCACTGCCCGCCTCTGACTCCCCACAATGGGCTGCTTCTCTTCTCAGACACTGCTATGGACTAAGATGTTTCTGTCCCTTAAAATTCATATGTTGAAACCTTAACCTCCAATGTGATGGTGTTAGGAGGTGTGGCCTTTGGGAGGTGACTAGGTCATGAGGATGGAGCCACCACAAATGGGATTAGCATCCTTATGAGGGAAGGACCCCCCCCAAGAAAACAGGAATTATCTTTTGGAGGGTGGGTCTCTTGTAGTGTACTTAGAATTTGTTCCTTCAGATCAAATGGTCAACAAAAGTTTTTGTCTGGAAGTTTTGAGAAGGTTGTATCATGATTTGAGGAAGAAATGTTCTGAGTTGTGGAAAACAGGTGACTAGCTTTATTACTATGACAACGTACCTACCCACATTGTGCTGAATGTTCGGCATTTTTTGACCAAAAATGGCATGGCCTCCATGCCCCACCCTTCCTGTTCATCTGATCTTGCCCTGAGCTACTCTTTTTTGTTTCCCAGGACGGGAAAAAGTTCTCAAAGGGAAACATTGTGCTGATGTGGAAGAGGTGAAACAAAAAACAGCAGAAGCACTAAAAGGCATCAGAATTGATGAGTTCAAAATTTTCTGAGCAGTGGAAAAAGCATCTCTATAGGTGTAGTGCATCCAACAGAGTGGACTTTGAAGGTGACTGAGTTCTTTTTTCTTTTTTGAGTTGAAGTCTCACTCTGTCACCCAGGCTGGAGTGCAGTGGCATGCTCACTGCCACCCCAGCATCGACCTGCTGGGCTCCAGCGATCCTTCTGCCTCAGCCTTCCAGATAGCTGGAACTATAGGCTTGTGCTACCACACCCGACTGATTTTTGATTTATTGTAGAGACGAGGTCTCACCAAGTTGCCCAGGCTGGTCTCAAATCCACTGGCTCAAGTAATCCACTCCCCTCGGCCTCCCAAAGTGCTAGAATTACAGTCTGAGCCTCTGAGCCCAGCCTGAAATTTAAACATGTAAGAATAAACACACAATTTTTTATAAGTAAATAATTTATAAAAGAGGCCCCAGAGAGCTCCCTCACCCTTCCCCTATGTGAGGATACAGTTCGGAGACATCGTCTATGAGCCCTTGCCAGACCCTGAATCTGCTGGAGATTTGACCTCGGACTTCCAGCCTCCAGAACTACGAGAAATACATTTCTGTTTTTTATAATCGCCCAAGCGATGTATTTCTGTTGTTTATAACGTATTTTTGTTAGAGCAGCCCAAACAGACTAAGGCAGACACCCACCTTGCTCTGTCACCCTTAATGATTTGGGGACTGAACGGTTCAGGAAGGGACAAAAGAGGAAGAGAAGGAGAAGGAACAATAGAAAAGCAACATAGGGGAGGACAGGGAGGACCATTTACATGGCTTTGAGCTTCCCTTTTTGTGTAGGCCTTTGAAGTATCCTGTTTATCACCACATCAGGCCTCACGTTTACAGGTGCGGGTGCCACCCAGGTAGCAGCCTCTCCCACACCTGTGCCCCACTTCTGTATTTCTCCATCTTCCTCGCTAACCAGATCCAGCAGTTCAACCCAACTAGTCTCAACTTTCTCGGAACCCTTCCAGAGTGTGCAGGTCTGGACTATCCAGTTCGTCAGCCTCATTGAAAACCAGTTATCGGGACTGGGCGCTGTGGCTCATGCCTGTAATCCCAGCATTTTGGGAGATCAAGGCAAGAAGATTGCTTGAACCCAGGAGTTCAAGACCAGTTTGTGCAAACTCGCAAGACATTGTTTCTTCAGCAATTAAAAAAAAAATTAGGCCGGGCTCTGTAGCTCAGCCTGTAATCCCAGCACTTTGAGAGGCCGAGATGAGTGAATTACCTGAGCCCGTGGGTTCAAGATCCGCCCGGGGAAGTTGGTGAGACCTCATCTCTACAATAAATCAAAAATCAGCCAGGCGTGGTAGCATGCGCCTGTAATTTCGGTTGCTTGGAAGGCTGAAGCGGGAGGATGGCCGGAGCCCAGCAGGTCGAAGCTGCGGTGGCCGGGAGCAGCCACTGCACTCCAGTCTGGGCAACAGAGTGAGACTCCAACTCAAAAAAAAAAAATTAACTAGGCATGGTGGTGTGTGCCTGGAGTCCCAGCTACTTGAGAGGCTGAGGCAGAAGGATCAACTGAGCCCAGGAAGTCAAGTGAGCCATGAGCATGCCACTGCACTCCAGCCTGGGTGACAGAGAAACCTCAAACTCAAAAAATAAAATAGAGAGAGAGAGAGAGAGAACCAGTTATCTGAAAAGAATAAAGAATTTCTACATCTCTCCAGAGGATCGTGAAGAACGCAGGCCCAGGACAGCTGATAGCGCAGATGTAATCCCTGCAATTACAAGACCATATCTCTGAAAGATCAGCTAGAGTGAACCATGTCCTTTTAAGGTTTTGTTCAACTTTAAAGATAAGAATGAGTGCTAGTATTTATCTTTTCTTCAGATAGTTTTATCATTTAAATCAGTACAATATCCATTACTTCAGGATTACGTCAATTCAGCATGCCTGAAAAGAATTAAGAGTGGCAGAAAAATACAACTAAGAAGAATTTTTAGAGACTTTATTTATTTATTTATTTATTTATTTGAATTGGAGTCTCACTCCCTCGCCCAGACCGGAGTGCAGTGGCAAGCTCCCGGCCACTGCAGCCTCGACCTGCTGGGCTCCTCCGATCCTTCCGCCTCAGCCTTCCAAGTAGCCGGAACTACAGGCGTGCGCCACCACGCCCGGCTAGTTTTTTATTTTACTGTAGAGCCGAGGTCTCGCCAAGTTGCCCGGGCAGGTCTCGAACCCACGGGTTCAGGCTATCCACTCGCCTCGGCCTCCCAAAGTGCTGGGATTACAGGCTGAGCCACCGAGCCCAGCCATTTAGAGACTTTAAAAGTAAAAATGTACCCCTACATTTCAAAAGGAAGTATGAACCAACAAACAAAGACCGCTCAAAACAACTGGGGCTATAATTTGTCTCAGTTGAAATTTTAATTTTATGTTACATTTACCTACCATGTAAATATTCCACTGGGAAGTGGTACATTTTAGGGGTTTTATAAATGGAAGCAAGACCAGGACAACCACAGAAAGTTCCAACGTAAACATTCAGATCCTTGTGTGGGTTAGAAGGCTTCCGTCCCCGGGCTTTAATTCTGGGGTGCATGTACGAGCACCTCAGAGTTCAAACAACTCTGAGATGAGAGTTGCCTTATTTAGGAACCTGGTGGCCATGTCCCACTGAGAGGCACTTTTGTGAGGTTTCACAGCAAAATGACAATACTGGTATTTTCGTACTTCAAGTAGTATCAAAATGCCACTTTTTTTTCTTTTTCTTTTTTTTTTTTTTTAGTTGGAGTCTCACTCTTTCCCCCAGGCTGGAGTGCAATGGCATGCTTACAGCTACTGCAGCCTCTACCTGCTGGGCTCAGGCAATCCCTTCACTTCAGTCTCTCGAGTAACCGGGACTACAGATGCAGCTACCAAAGCCTGGCTCCTTTTTTGATTTATTGTAGAGATGAGGGCTTGCCAAGTTGCCTAGGCTGATCTCGAACCCCTAGACTCAGGCAATTCTCTCACCTCAGCCTCCTAAAGTACTGGAATGATAGGCATGAACCTCAGTGCCCAGTTCAAAATGCCACTTTTTATTTATTTATTTATTTTAATTTTTTGAGTTGGAGACTCACTCTGTCGCCCAGGCCGGAGTGCAGTGGCCGCTCCCGACCACCGCAGCCTCGACCTGCTGGGCTCTGGCGATCCTTCCGCCTCAGCCTTCCGAGTAGCCGGAACTACAGGCGTGCGCTACCACACTCGGCTGATTTTTTGATTTATTGTAGAGATGAGGTCTCGCTGCCCAGGCGGGTCTCAAACCAGCCCTGATGGATGGTTCTGGGGTTCCACTGCCCCCAAGTGGGGGGGCTTTTGTTTCGGGGTGGGGTAAGAGAATTTGGTGGGGAGTTTCAGGAAGTAAGTGGTGATGGGGACAGGGAGGGTTTGGGTTAGGAGGGGTGTGGAGGGAAAAGGCTTGAGAGAGAGTCAGAAATCTAAGCAAACTATCTTGATCGTGCCAGATGGTTTTATGGGTGTAAATTTATGTCAAAACTTACCTGCTCACAGGCTCCGTGACTCAGCCTGTAATCCCAGCACTTTGGGAGGCAGAGGCGAGTGAACTGCCTGAGCCTGCAGGTTCGAGACCAGCCCAGGCAACTTGGTGAGATCGCGTCTCTACAATAAATAAAAAATTTTAAGTCTCAGTAAAGTTGTTTAAAAGAATACTATGGTGTACAAGAATGCTAAGACCAGTTGCTGTGTCAAAATATAAACAGGTCACTCTGGCACTGGGCTTTCTGTTGGGCATAGAGAGGGCCTGGGCCAGTAATTTATTTCTAGTTGCCATCACGAGGTTATGGGTGGCCAAACAGCTTAACAGCCTTAGGTGAGTTGTTTTCATGGGAACTGGTTATTTATTCAAGATTACCATTTTCTTTATTTAATTGACCCTTGCTGGCAGGTGTCAGGGAGGAAGAAGTATGCCTCTATCCTCTCTTAGGTTCAATGACTGAGGGCTGCAAATTAAATAAACAAAAGACAAATTAACAGGGGAAAAGGCATACACTTTTTATTAACATTTACATGCTTTAGAGTTCACAGTGGGGGAAAAAAAGTGAAATTCAAAGAAGTGGTTAGACTCAGGGATTTATATACCATTTTAACAAAGAAAAGGGACAATAAATTATGGGGACGTGACCAGGAAGTAGCCAGGATAACTAATGGAAAATAAGGGTTATTTTAGTCAGGTCTGTTTACGCAGACTTGTCTCAGTGTTGCTCTCCAGCTCTGGTGATGAGTGCACTTCTCCTAGGATTGGGGGTGCAGGAACATCTTTACACGGGAAATACATGCCCTGCTTTTAGACAGTTAATGGGGGGGCAGAGAACTCTTTCACACCTGTCACTTCTCAATTGCCTCCTCCTCAAAATAATCTCTATGCCAAAGTCCCGTTTTGGGAGGGTGCTGTAGTCTTTTTTAAAATTTAAATGAAGGCCAGGCTCCGTGGCTCATCCCGTAATCCCAGCACTTTGGGAGGCAGAGGCGAGTGAACTGCCTGAGCCCGCAGGTTCAAGACCAGCCCAAGGCAACTTGATGAGACCTCGTCTCTACAATAAATAAAAAATTAGACAGGCATGGTGGCGTGTGCCTGTAGTTCCAGCTACTGGGAAAGCTGAGGTGGAAGGATTGCCAGAGCCCAGCAGGTCGACGCTGATGTGGCTGTGAGCGTGCCACTGCGCTCCGCCTGGGTGATGGAGTGAGACTCCAACTCAAAAAATAAATAAATAAAATTTAAATTATATTTTATTATTTTATTTTGTTTTTTAGAGACAAGGTCTTGCTCCGTCATGCAGGCTGGAGTGCAGTGGTGCGAGCATAACCAGCTGTAACCTTAAACTCAAGGGAGCCTCTTGCCTCAGACGCTAGAGTAGCTGGGACTACAGAAGCTACCGTGCCCAGCTAGTTTTTTGTTTTTTGTAGAGGTGGAGTCTCACTTTGTTGTCCGGGCTGATCTCAAACCCCTAGCCTCAAGTGATCCCCTGCTTTGGTCTCCCAGAGTGCTCGGATTATAGGCGAAAGCCCCTGCGCCCAGCTGGGGTGGGAAAATCATCAGCAACTGGACGTTTTGAGGATTTTTTGTGCCTCTGCTTCCCACCCCCTGCCCCAACCTTTTCACTGGACTTGACAATGGGGCAAGGAGGTGTAGGAACTTCAGTCAGTGGGCCTTGAGGGTAACCGAGCTGGCATCTGCATCTTTCTAGTGTTTGGCATGTTGAATTTCTCCATTTTTTTTTTTTTTTTTTTTGAGTTGGAGTCTCACTCTGTTGTCCAGACTGGAGTGCAGTGGCCACTCCCAGCCACCGCAGCCTCGACCTGCTGGGCTCCGGCGATCCTTCCACTTCAGCCTTCCAAGTAGCTGGAACTACAAGCACGCGCTACCACGCCCAGGTAATTTTTTGATTTATTGTAGAGACGAAGCCTCGCCAAGTTGCCCGGGCTGGTCTCGAAGCCCTGGGCTCAGGCAATCCACTCACCTCGGCCTCCCAGAGTGCTGGGATTGCAGGCTGAGCCACCAAGCCCAACCTTCTCCACATCTTGGCCCTGAATCTGCATCTGCTTCCCCCTCTGTCTCTTGCCCTGGGCACCCCCTCCATCCCCATGCCACCTGAATTTCCAACTTCTTCCCTCTCTGCTCTCTCATCTTGAGATAGGGCACTAGGAGTAGCATTTACTTTTTTTAAGCCATTATGCTTCTTTTAAAATGTATTTTTCCTCTTGATTTCATTTCTCTGCCAGGTTCACATTTTTTTTCTGATTTACTAATGTCACACATTTTTAGGAACAACAATAATTTATATTTTCCAATTAAAATATTTTCTTCTATTTAATATCGCCCATATGACATCTGCCTACTTTAAAAAACACTTTTTAATAAGTCCTTAAAAAAAAAAGCAAAGAGAAAGCGTATGACTCAGAAGCCTCAAAAGCTGTGGCTACCAGCCGAGATCCTAAAATGACCCAAACATGGGGCTGGGACAGGATGAAATAAAATAAGCCCCTTTCCAGGAAGTGTAGCCTGGAGAGGAGCATTTGTGAACAGAAGCGAGGCCGTGACCACCCTCCACCCCTGTGCTTGGGTTGACCCAGGGCCTCACTGCCATCGCCCCTAACCCAAACAATGCCTGCGCTCATGAAGGTGTGCATGTTTTTCCTAAAAAGAAGTTTTGTGTCTCAATTCATATTTAAAATGTCAATTTGGAAGGCACCTTTGGAAATGTACATCCTTGGGTCTGAAATCCTGCTCTCTGAACATCACTTAAAAGAATTCAACAAGTCCGGCTCGGTGGCTCAGCGCGCCTTTGGGAGGCTGAGGTGAGTGGATTGCCTGAGCCCGCGGGTTCGAGACCCGCCTGGGCAGCGAGACCTCATCTCTACAATAAATCAAAAAACCAGCTGGGCGTGGTAGCACGCGCCTGTATTCCGGCTCCTCGGAAGGCTGAGGCGGAAGGGTCGCCGGGGCCCGGCAGGTCGAGGCTGCGGTGGCCGGGAGCGGCCACTGCACTCCCGTCTGGGCGACCGAGTGAGACTCCAACTCAAAAAAAAAGAAAAGAGTTCAACAGCCTGCGTGCATCTCCAAATTCCAAGGTCACAGATTTTTTTTGTTCCGTCCTTGTTTGTAAGGGCGAGACCGGCTCGCACGTGTTCAAGGTCTTGCTCAGACTCAGAAGCAATGGTGTGACACACTCGGGTGCCTTTTGCCTTCTGTGGTGCGTGTCCGTTCATCAGCCTCTCTCCACTCTGAGATTTCCTCCCTCTCTTAACCCACATCCTCAAGAAGAGCTGAAGAATTTTCCAGTTACGCAATTTTGCCTGCAACTTCACCTAGCGCTAGTCTGGGACTGGTGGGGGATGGGACTTCTCCTTGACTTTCTTTTTTTTACATGAACATCTTCAAACATACCAAAAACACAGATTGAACAGAACAATGCACCTGTCTTCCAATCGTTGACAGTCATTATCACTTTTCAATGTTGTCTTATGCCTCCTCCACACCCAGCCTTGCGTTGTCGTTTCTGAAGTGTTTTTAGGCAAATCCTAGCCACGACATGATTTGACTCATAAATACTTCAATACGAGTCGAGATCCCAAAAAACTGGAATTATCTTTTGGAGGACAGGTCCCTTGTGACGTAGGCATCTCTGCTAAGTAGGTATTCTAGGAACCCATTGGCATCAGCGTACCAGCTAGCGTTGTTGTAAGAGGCTGTATTTGACTTCAGTGAAATTTTTTGGAGATTTTTTCTTTTTTTTTGTTTGTTTTTTTCTTTTCTTTTTTTTTTGAGTCAGAGTCTCACTGTTACCCAGGCTGGAGTAGAGTGCAGTGGCACCCTCATGGCCACTGCAGCCTCAACCTGCTAGGCTCAGGTGATTCCTTCTGTCTCAGGCTTCCAAGTAGCTGGAACTACAGGAGTGCACCACCATGCCCAGCTAATTTTCTTAATTTGTTGTAGAGATGAGGCCTCCCCAAGTCACCCAGGCTGGTCTTGAACCCTGGGCTCAGGAAATCCTCTCACCTCAGCCTCCCAAAGTGCTGAGATTACAGGCGTGAGCCACTGTGCCCAGATTGGAGATTCTTTCAGTGCACTTGCCCGTTTCACAGGGGGTGATTTACGAGCGCAGCTGCCCACACCACATTCAGTGTTCAACCAAAAATATCTCCACCTTCCCTATTCACCCTAAAAAAGTGACTTTTTTTAGTTTGCTGGGATGAAAAAAAGTCTTCACAGGGAAACGTTTTGCCAGCGTGGAAGAGGTGAAACAAAAACTGGCAGAAGCACTAAAAGACATCAAAATCCACAAGTTCAAAAGTTGTCTCGAGCAGTAGAAAAAGCATCTTGATAGGTATATTGCATCAAATGATGGTGTATATTGCACCACTTTGAAGGTGACTGAAGCTTATTTTTAACTGTTATTTATTTATTTATTTTTGAGTCAGTCTCACTCTGTCACCCAAGTTGGAGTGCAGTGGCACGCTTATGGCCACTGCATCCTTGACCTGCTGGCTTCAGGCAATCCTTCTGCCTCAGCCTTTCAACTAACTGGAATTACAGGTGAGTGCCACCACGTCCAGCTAATTTTTTGATTTAATGTAGAGACGAGGTCTTGTTATGTTGCTTCAGGCTGGTCTCGAGCCCTTGAGCTCAAGCAATCCTCTCACTTCCGCCTCCCAAAGTGCTGGGATTACAGGTATGAGCCACAGCACCTGACCTGAAGCTTAAACATGTAAGAACACACACACAATTTTTAATACATGCATTCTGGATATTTTTAAGTCCCTCCCTCATATGTCCCTACAACAAATGGGGGCTATCTCTCCCAACATAAGCACAATGCTATGATTATGGTATCATGTAAACCTAACACAATGAACACAAATCCTGCCATCATAACCGCCTCAGCCACAGTGGACTCCAGCCAAGCATCTGGAGGTCAGCTCAGGACTGTGACTGGTCAGCAGAGTTGGTGGTCGGGGAGAAGGGTGGACAGGGCTGGAGGCCAAGCTGGACTTCGCTGACATCTGTGTGCGCATCTGTCCTGCCTCGACTCCGAATAACCTTTGGAGACTTGTGCCTGGTGCTTCCTTCAGCCTCCCCGCTCCACTCCCACAAGAATCCCTCTTTGACCACCTCTAAACCAGACCGCACAGAGAAAGGGATCTGGGGAAAGCTGGCTTTGCTTCACCAAGATGACGCAGTCCTGGACACCACAATCCTTTCAGACCCAGTCCAAGTTCAAATTCCCCCGGTTCTCAATAACGAATTTTTTGCCGTTGATTTGTTCGGATCAGGTTCCACACAGCATCCCACGTTGCTGTTGACTGTGAGTCTCTTCTGTCTGTGACAGTCCCCTCCCTCTGTTCTCCCATGACATCATTTGTTGATGTATTTGGGGCATTTGCCCCGTAGAAGTCCCCACATCCTGAAACGGATCAAATCTATCTTCCTGGCATAATGGCAGTCAGCTCTAGAGGCTTGAGAAGGGTTTGGCTTTGCTCTGGCAAGAACACCTGAGGTCTTAAACTCCCTTGGGGTCCCGTATGTCCCCAGATCTCCTGTGTGTCCCCAGATCTCCAGGGCTCCCTCACCTTCAGCCCTGCTTTCTGAGCATGACCAGTCCCATGTGGAACCTGGGACAAATTCCACCAGGATAATTTCTCCAACCACCGCCAGCCTCATGCCACGGGTGCGTCTGTGTCCACCTCAGTCATAATTAGCTCACTCTGGCTTCTTTGGTCTTGCTGAATTTTCTACACTTGGTGGTGCCAGTCTCAGTTTGGGCACCAGTGGTAGTATTTCAGTTCGGATTCATGTCTGGTGGGGAGAGATCACCTATCTCCTCTCACAGCAAGATTAGGGCAGGTTCTCTATATAACGAAGGAAGCTGAAACTTAAAGGAAGTAAGATGCTCCCCATTCTCCACCAGGTGGAAACAGATGAAACAGCTTGGTGTCGCTTCCCAGGAACCAAGAGTGGACACTCCATGGATTCCCCAGCAGGGACAATCCACACAGTCCATCGTTTCAGATATGCCCTTGAAGTGTTATAGTCTCGGCTTATTCTCACAATTCAAGAAGAAGAACTTGTCCAGCAATGCGTGGCTTTTGTTGGAGAGGATTGTTATCGACACGGGTAGCTCCTATTTCTTGAACCAAACCCAGGTCCATGAAGCAAGACCACTTCCTTGTGAGGGAACAGGAGTCACAGTGGGGTCAGGGTTATCCCTGAACTCCGTCTCTACAAGCAGACTCCTAACGTTTGACTGAGAAAGGCAGTTTCCTGCAGCTGCTGACTCTCCACCTCTGAAGGGCTGCTCTTTCACATGAAGGTTGGCTACAGAGTTTAGTGTGAGGACCACGACCCCACCAAAATGTGTTTGTATTAATCCTTTCAAGAAAACAGTGAAAATATTTTTGAAAAGACCACGATGGAATATTACACAGCCATAAATAAGGACAAAACTATGAACTTCGCAGCAACTTGAACTCAGAGTCTATAATACGGTGATCTATCACTGAAACAAAGAACTGAAGTACCACATGTTCTCACTCCTAAGCGGACTCGGAACAATTATCATAATACCATAAGAAAGGGATTGAGCCGGGCTCTGTGGCTCAGCCTGTAATCCCACGCCTTTGGGAGGCTGAGGTGAGTGGATTGCCTAAACCCGTGGGTTCGAGACCCGCCCGAGCAACTTGGCAAGACCTCATCTCTACAATAAATAAAAAAACTAACCGGGTGTGGTAGCGCACACCTATAGTTCCAGCTACTTGGAAGGCTGAGGCGGAAGGACCGCCGGAGCCCAGCAGGTTGAGGCTGCCGGGGCCGGGAGCGGCCACTGCACTCCAGTTTGGGGGACAGAGTGAGACTCCAATTAAAAAAAAAAAAAAGAAAGGGATTGGCAGCCCGGCTCGGTGGCTCAGCCTGTAATCCCAGCACTTTGGGAGGCTGAGGTGAGTGGATTGCCTGAGCCCGCAGGTTCGAGACCCACCTGGGCAACTTGGCGAGACCTCATCTTTACAATAAATAAAAAAATCAGCTGGGCGTGGTAGCACGTGCCTGTAATTCCGGCTACTCAGAAGGCTGAGGCGGAAGGATCGCCGGAGCCCAGCAGGTCAAGGCTGCAGTAACCAGGAGTGGCCACTGCACTCCAGTCTGGGCGACAGAGTGAGACTTCAACTCAAAAAAAAAAAAAAAAAGAAAGGGATTGGCAGTAATGGGGAACTGCCAGGAGATGAAGGCACACTTCATCAATAAGGGTACCTGATCTCAAACCAGGTGTAGTGGGGACCAAAGTGAAGACCAAACTTTACCTGTACAATGATCATTTGTATACCTAACCTTGGATTGTACCTCACATCTTAAAAAAAAAAAAAAAAAAAAAAGAACTCACGAACACATAAGAGTGCACCCACAGACCAGGGCCCCACAAAGTTTGGTTTTGAAAACCCTGGTCTACAGAGCCACGTGGGTCTTGATGGAAGAATATATATTTGAGAAGAAACAGAATTCTTCCCAGAAAGCCAGCTCCTCCCGGACGCGCTTAAGAGACCATCAGTGAGACCATTGAATGTAAGCAGAAGGGAGTGTCTTGGAAGGGTCCAAGGGACTTGTGGAGCAGATGTGAGGCAGGGGCGCTGAGTCTGGAAACGTGCTGGAAACAATGTGATTCCAGAAATCTGGTTGCTCCGTCCTTGTCCACACACTAATGGGGAGGCGAGTGCTTGGATTGGAGACTTCCCCAGATGTCCTCGATAGGAAGGAGACAGTTCCCTAAAAGGAAAGTCAGACACTATTAGGATGGGAGGCTGGAGACAGGACAACTGAAACCTGACACGCATTCACTTCAGACAGGTCGCTCAGATGAGGGGCTTTAATCTAAAGGAAGAGGAGGACAGCCAGCTTCCTCCTGTTGTGAAAAGTTTACAGTTTCTGGGCTTAAAAAAACAAAGGCGTAAAACCTTGAGCATGAAGGAATTTGTTTTCTAAAATTCACTTCTATAAACAATACCATGAAAGGCCAGAAGTAAGGTTACCAGATTGGGGTATTTGTGTTTAATTTCTCAACTTACCACATTCCAAGAACAGATTTAATAGTCACCGGCAGGGAATGTATCAGCGAACACCCGGGGTCAGGGCAATGTGGTCATTTGCATTTTGAAACACAGGACTGGATGTTTCTACAGCTGCTGACTTACCAGCTCTCTGGGGATGGCAGGCTGAGTTCATGCTGGCCGAGGGACAGCGTGACTGATTCCCTCTGGTTAGGACATCTGACCAGTGTGAGGGCTGGGGAGAGTCATCAGCTGTCCAAGATGGTCCCTCCATGTGCGGATCCAAGATATTCACAAGAAGGGATTTGGGAGGAAATGAAGTTGGTCACAGTTGACCAGAGGGTTTATGTCATTACAGGCAGAAAAACGTCTGCTTCTGTTTCTATGTTTTAAAAACAAAATGTTTAATTAAAACAATTTTTTTAGATTCAGGTGGTGTCCATGCATATTCGTTACAGGGGCATATTGTGGAGTGGTGGGGATTGGGTCTCAGGTGACCCATTCTCCAGAAAGTGAACATTGTGCCCCATGGGTAGTTTCTGAACCCTAACCTCTCTTCCTCCTCCCCCCTTACTGGTGTTCCCAGTGTCTACGACTTCCATCTTTGTAAGCTTTTTGCTCCCACATATGAGTGAGAACATGCAGCGTTTGGTTTTTTGTTTCTGAGTCAGTTTATTTAGGATAATGATATCTAGCTCCATCAACATTGCTGCAAAGGTTGATTTTGTTCTTATTCATGACTGTGTAGTATTCCATGGTGTATATATACCACATTTTCAGAATCCACTGATTGGCTGATGGGAATTTAGGTTGATTCCACATCTTTGCTGAAATTGTGCTGAGATAGACATGTGGGTGCAGGTGTCTTTTTTTAATCTAACAACCTCTGTTCCTTAGTAGATACCTAGTAGTGAGATTGCTGGGTTAAATGGTACATGTATTTCTAGTTCTTTGAGTAATCTCCATACCGCTTTCCATAGAGGTTGTACTAATTTATGCTTTCATCAACAGTGTGTAAGTGTTTCCTTTTCTCCACATCTGCATCAACATCTGTTGTTTTTTGATTTTTTAACAACTGCCCTTCTGACTGGTGTAAGGTGGTACCTCACTGTGTTTTCATTTGCATTTCCCTGATGGATGATGTTGAGCATTTTTTCATATGTTTGGGGGCCATTCGTATTTCTTCTTTTGAGAGATGCCTGTTCATGTCGTTTGCCCACTTTTTTTTTTCTTTTGAGATGGAGTCTCACTTTGTTGCCCAGGCTGGAGTGCAATGGCACGCTCCCAGCCACTGCAGCCTCAACCTGCTAGGTTTAGGCGATCCTTCCACCTCAGCCTTCCAAGTAGCTGGAACTATAGGTGCACGCTACCACACCCAGCGTGTTTTTTAATTTACTGTAGAGACGAGGTCTCATCAAGTTGCCCAGGTTGGTCTCAGACTCCTGGGCTCAGTCAATCCTCTCACCTCGGCCTCCCAAAATGCTGGGATTATAGGCTCACAGCCTTGCCCAGTTTTTAATGAGGTTATTTGCTTTTTTCCTGTTGATTTGTTTGAGGTCTTTGTAGATTCTGGATATTAGTCCTTTGTCAGATGTATAGTTTGCAAATATCTTCTCCCATTTTGTAGTTTTGCTCTGTTATTTCTTTTGCTGTGCAGAAAGTTTTTTGTTTGCTTGTTTCGGTTTTTTTGAGTTGGAGTCTCACTCCATCGCCCAGACTGGAGTGCAGTGGCCGCTCCCGGCCAATGCAGCCTCGACCTGCTGGGCTCCGGCGATCCTTCAGCCTCAGCCTTCCAAGTAGCTGGAACTACAGGCACGCACTACCATGCCCGGCTAATTTTTTTTTATTTATTGTAGAGATGAGGTCTCGCCAAGTTGCCCAGGCAGATCTTGAACGCATGGGCTCAGGCAATCCACTCACCTCAGCCTCCCAAAGCGCTGGGATTATAGGCTGAGCCATTGAGCCTGGCAAAAGTTTTTAATTAAGTGCCACTTACTTATTTTTGCTTTAGTTGCATTTACTTTCAGGGTTTTAACCTGAATTCTTTGCCTGGGCTGAGGTCCCTAAGAGTTTCTCCTAGGTTTTCTTCTAGGATTTTTATGGTTTCAAGTCTGACATTTAAGTCTTTAATCCATTTTGAGTTGATTTTTGTATGTGGGGAGAGATAGGGATCAATTTTCATGTTTTTCCATGTAGCTATCCAATTTTCTCAGCACCATTCACTGAGTAAGGTGTCCTTACCCCAGTGTCTGCTTCGTTGAAGATCCATTGGTTGTAGGCACTTGGGTTTACTTCTGAATCATCTATTCTGTTCCATTGGTCCATGTGTCTATTCTTATGCCAATACCATGCTGTTTTGGTTACAACAGCCTTGTAGTATAATTTGAAGTCAGGTAATATGATGCCTCCAGCTTTGTTCTTTTTGCTTAGGATTGTTTTGGGTATTCTGGCTCTTTAAAAAGTTTAATTTTTGAAAACGAAACTTCTAATCTTGCAAGTGGTACAGTTTGGGAGCCTCTGAGTGGCGCTCAGCTGGGAGGCCTCAGTCTGTTCTCAGGATGTGGGATCGTAGCTCACACTGGGTGTGGTGGCCCACATCCATAAACCCAGCACTTTGAGAGGCTGAGGCAGGAGGATCACTTGAGGCTAGGAAGATCACTTGAGGCTAGGAAGAGAGACCACCCTGGGCAACATAGCAAGACTTTATCTCTAGAAAAAATTGAAAATAAAATAAAAATAATAAAAGAGAAAATCACTTTTATTTTACACCCATAATTAATCTCTGATCAAAGGAAATTAAAGGAGCATTGATGATAAAATAGAGGCTAACAAGGAGAACAAAAGAACACAATTTCTGCAAACTGACCCTCACGTCAATTTTCCCAGATTTCATGGTTGTTTCCATCTGACAAAAATTAAGCTTGTCCAGTTTTAAAACCTAAACATATAATAACAATGGCATTCAATTTTGCTTGTCATTTGTTAGGGATAAAGCTCGTCCACACCCATGTTGTGCTATTTGTCGAGGTGAGCTGGCAGCCAGCAGTCTCAAACGTTCTCTCTTAACTTGTCATTTAGAAGCAAAATGTGAAAATTACATATACATAAAAACCTCAGTTACTTAAATCTCAGTGTTTAAAAATGATGACATGTAAAAATTCCAAACAGTTCACAGAACCAGTTTTTACCCTTTTTTGATGCCATCATACATATTTAACTTCGAGTCTACGTTGATCACAAAATGCGTCACTTTGAAATCGGTTGAGAAATCATACTTTTCCTAATGTAATTAAGTTAAAGGACACTAAACCGCACATGTCTCTCCTTAAATGTGATGAAGTTGAAATCCATTTTTTGACGTAAATTGGGGTTTTTTTGGTTGTGGTGGAAATTGGTCCATTGCAACAGTCAGGGATGGTGAGTAGCACGTCAGCGCCCGACACATGCCCCACACCCGCCTGCCAACTAAACCGCCTGCGTGGCTCATCACAGTCTGAAGACGCCAGCCTCTTGCTGTGCTGATACCGCAGAGCCATATGTGCGAGTCTCTTCACCTCCCTCCCTCCCTGAACACCGCCCCCGAGGTGCCTGGGAAATCCAGAGCTGCCACGAAAACCAACCACAGCCCACGAAGGCACCGCAGAGTGTGTGTGGCGGATGCAGAGGAGCTCAAAGAACCGGAGAAAAAGCCAAGTCATCAGGCCCCAGAGCAACTCCAGGGATCTGCGTGGCAGGATGAACTGACAGTTCCTCTTTTCTCAATCTTTTGACACGAGTCGCCAAACTGCCTTCGAGAGTAACGCCAGAAGCCTCGTGCCTGGGTCCATGCGCCTCTTCCTTCCATAGCTGCTCCAAGCTGGACTCCCTCGTAGGGTCTCATCTGAGTCTCAGTTCTACTCCAGGTTCTGTGTGCGGGTCGACCAGAAGCTCGACCCCCTTACGGTGTCCAGTGTGGACACAGCTATTTTGAGACCATGAGGCATAAACGTCATCAACTTTGACGTCATCAACGGTTTCGGCACACTTTTCTGTGTTTCATTGCAAATCAGCTAATCATGAATTCTGATTCCTGGTTGTATTATGCCTTAGAACCAGCCTTCTGTAGAGGGCTGTGCACGTAAGGACTGTGGGTGAGGACAACCTATCCGAACAAATCACCCAACTCACCGGGACAGAGCCTGGATGTTTTACTTTTTTGAAAGCAAGACTTGAACGTGGGCTTATTTCATTAGAATTAGTGTCCTGTTTAAGGAAAAAAAAGTGCCATTTATTCTTGTTGGTTAAGAAGATATTTTGGCCTGATCCTAGGTGGACGTTTTACTCCGTTTGAACATCTTGTACGGTGCTCTGGAATCCGAGCTGAACCAAAATAATGATGAAAACAGTTCCCTGAGATAAAGTTTAAAGACGTTCTTTATAAAGACACATGATGGATGATAGCTTTCCCTTTCCTAAATGGCAGTTACACAGGTCACGCAGGAGGCAAACTTAATAGGTAGCTATTATGTCTAACCACAAAGAACTTTGAATTCCGTGGTGGCGGATCCTCTGACCTCACCGCCAACACGCGGAGACTTCAATCTTCTTGTGGTTTCATATTCAGAAACGTCGTCTTTCCATCGCACATCTCCTGTGAGCCATCCAAAGAATGTGCTTCTAGAGCTGCTGTCGTGAGGGGCTCTGCTTTGGAACAGCAGCTGAACGTCTAGAAGGGTTCAAGCGACATCCCAGAGCATTAACACACACAGAGGCACACTGGGGCTGTTAGAGACAGCTCTTACTGATGGCCCAGAGTCTAGAAAGCCCAGCCCAGCCTGGGGGACCGTCTGGCTTCAATCCATAGCCCTAGCACTGTGAGTGCCAGGCAGTTTCTCCTGGTCTAGCCTGGGCTCTTGTCTCGGGCAGCCGCCCAGCGCCGCCCAGCGCTGGCCCCTTGCGCCAGGCTGTTGGCAGGGTTCCCTTCCTTCCTTGGAGACTTGTCTCTATTTATTTCCAAAGGGAGGATGAGGTTTTCATTTTTCTATCACTGGAACCTACATATATACCTTGTAGGATTTTTTAAAAATTGATACATAATAGCTAAACATATTTTGAAGGTACTTGTTATACACATCATAGTTATACACATTTTGAAGGTACATATTTTGACACATGCATCTAATGTATAATGATCAAATCAGGGGAATGGAGATATCCATCACCTCAAGCATTTATCTTTTATTTATGTTAAGAATAGTCCAATTCTTCTCCTCCAGCTATTTTGAAATATACAATATAGCTGGTGTGATGGCTCACTCTTATAATCCCAACACTTTGGGAGGCCAAGACAGAAAGATCGCTTGAGGCCAGGCATTGGACACTGGCCTGGGCAACATAGTGAGACTTCATCTCTTAATAAAAAATCAAAAAAATTTAGCCAGGTGTGGCGGCGCATGTCTGGAGTCCCAGCTACTCAGGAGGCTGAAGTGGGAGGATCACCTGAGCCCAGGAGGTCAAGGCTGCAGCGAGCTGTGATTGTGCCGCTGAACTCCAGCCTGGGCAACAGAGTGAGGTTCCAACTAAAAGAAAAGAAGAAGAAATATACAATACATTCTTGTTAACTACCCTACCATACTATCAAATACTAGAACTTGTTCCTTCCAACTAATTGTATTTTTTTGTTTTTTTGAGTTGGGGTCTCACTCAGTCACCCAGACTGGAGTGCAGTGGCCACCTCGGCCACTGCAGCCTTGACCTGCTGGGCTCTGGTGATCCCTCCGCCTCAGCCTTCCAAGTAGCCGGAATTATAGGCGCGTGCTACCACGCCCGGCTGATTTTTTGTTTTATTGTAGAGATGAGGTCTCGCTGCCCAGGCGGGTCTCGAACCCGCGGGCTCAGGCAATCCACTCACCTCAGCCTCCCAAAGGCGCGAGAGTACAGGCTGAGCCACCGAGTCCAGCTCTAATTGTATTTTTGTACCCACTAATCCCTCTCTATTCATTCCCCCTCCCAGTCTCTGGTAACCACGAATCAAATCTCCACCTCTGTGAGATGCACATTTTTGGCTCCCACATCTGGGCAAGAACGGTCCCTCCTTCTCTCCAATTTTTACTATCCTAAGCTGTTGTCTCGTTTCCGGCTGCCCTAGGCTTCTCTTGCTCTGCACGCCCCTTTACTCTGGGTTTGCTGCGTGCAAGCTCTCGGGCCCTGGAGATGCCCAACTCTAGACACGCAGCTGTGCAGACACACACAGGAGGCACCAGCCGATCTGCATTCAGGGAGACAGAATCCCCTGCAGGAGGACTGTGTGCGTCGTGGGCTGAATCCTAACTCCCAAGGGATTGCATTTGGAGGCAGGGTCTTTAAGGAGGTAATTAAGGTTAAATGAGGTCACGTGGTGGGGTCCTTATCCCATAGAACTGATGTCCCCAGAAGAGGAGGAAGAACTGGACTCGGTGGCTCAGCCTGTAACCTCGTGCTTTGGGAGGCCGAGGTGAGCGGATTGCCTGAGCCTGCGGGTTCGAGACCCGCCTGGGCAACTTGGCGAGACCTCATCTCTACAATAAAAAATCAAAAAATCAGCCGGGCGTGGTAGCGCGCACCTGTAGTTCCAGTTACTTGGAAGGCTGAGGCGGAAGGATCGCCGGAGCCCGGCAGGTCGAGGCTGCAGTGGCCGGGAGCGGTCACTGCACTCCAGTCTGGGTGATGGAGTGAGACTCCAACTCAAACAAAAAAAAAAAAAAAGAAGAGGAGGAAGAGATGCCAGGGATGCTCTTACCCCATGTAGGTGGCGACACAGCAAGAAGGCGGCCTTCTGCAAGCTGGGAAGAGAGGCCGCACCAGAAACCGGTCCTGAGGGCACCTTGGCCTTGGCTCTCCAGCTCCAGCACTGTGAGAAAATAGATTTCCGTTGTTTCAGCCACCCGGACCGTGGTCAGCCGAGCAGACTCGCGCAGTGTGGTTACCCCAAGTTCATGTCGCATTGAGATCTTGTACGTGTTGTCTAAGTTCTTCCTGACCAGGCTGTTTTATGAGAATGTTGCCAGCCCCCCAGGGTGAAAACAGAGGTCCCCTGGCGTTTGGCTTTATGTTTTCCTCCTTACCCTGGTACCTGTGTTTGAATTGACTTTTCAAGAGGCGGGCAGGGCACGGGAGGGAGCGCTCTGAGGGGAAACTGGCCAGCAGCTGAGTCTGTTTGGCTCGAAGGAGAAAGGAAGGGGCAGATGATGATAAGGGCGACACCCCTGCTGAGCACCTTCCAGTTCACACACACCCGCCCCTGCGCCGTCATGCTGGTGCCTCACCTTAACTCTTGGGAGCAGGTGGCCCGGATAACAGCATGTCTGTTTCAGAGATGGCGCAGCTGAGGCGCAGAGAGGCCGGACACCATGGCTGGGATCACAGAGCGGCCGCGGAGTTCGGAATCGGGACCCTTGCCCACACAGGGGAGATGACGGTGGGTCCCTCTGTGGTGCGTGTGGAGGGGGTGCTTGGGGGAGCGACTAGGATGAGCCAAGGTATGCTGTGTGGCTTGCAGGGGCTCTGTGAGGAGATGTGTCCACCCAGGCCCAGGTGTGCAGCTCTGGGTCCCACCTGCTTTGTGTGGGCTAAAGGGTCACCTACTCCATGACGTAGCTCCAGGCTCAGGATTCCCATAACACTTGATCTGTAACTCTATCTATCTATCTATCTATCTTGATTTTTTTCGTAGAGGCGGGCTCTCCTTATGTTGCCCAGGCTGTTCTCAAACTCTTGGGTTCAAGCTATCCTCCCACCTCGGCCTCCCAAAGTGCTGGGATTACAGGTGTGAGCCACCATGCCAGGCCTGTAACTCTTTTTCAAAACATCGAATATTTTCATGGAGGTAGATTCATCTGTTATCCCTCTGGGCCATTTCTAAAAAAGTTTAAGAAAAAACTCTTGGTAAAAGAAGCCATTTAATTAGATTCTGCTTATATTTGGTTTTGAGACTGACAGGGAATACCTCGTTCCTTGCATTTCCTGCTAGAAACCCTTCTCCAAAACAAGAAAAAGGGGAGGGGTGAGAAATGACACTTGGGGGATGGTGACACTCACAACTCAGACTCCAGCGCTTTGTAGAGTATCCGCAGAACAGAACTACACTTGTATCCCTTACATTTATACCAATAAAAAAAAAAAGAAGAAAGCCTGGGTGCAGAAGCTGACACCTCGAATCCCGGCATTTTAGGAGGCTGATGCGGGAGGATTGCTGGAGCCCAGGCGTTTGAAACCAGCCTGGACAACATAGCAAGACCGCGTCACCATAATAAGTAAAAACATTAGCCAGGTGTGGTGGCTCACGCCTGTAGCCCCAGCTACTCAGGAGGCTGAGGCAGAAGGATAGCCTGAGCCCCGCAGGTCGAGACTGCAGTGAGTGGTGATTGTGCCACTGCAGTCCAGCCTGGGCAACAGAGGGAGACCCCTCCCCTAAGTAAGTTCAAAGGACGAAAGGAAATAAGTGAAAAAGAACAGGAAAGAGAAGCACAAACTCAATCCCAGATAAAACCAGGAGAAGATGGTGGGGCTGAGCTGAGGCTAATGATGGAGACGAACACGGGGGAGGCCACTCAGGAAGCAACAGCTCTCGGGAATAGGAGGTGTCATTTTCTGTGGGAGGCCAGGGCGACAGGGCTGGAAACAGCTTTTGCACGGAGCAATGAGATGCTGCCTACTCACGTCTCCAGCAGAGGCAGAGCAGGGTTCTTGCCTGGCTGCACTGAAGCGCCCGACGGGCTTGACTTGCTGAGGTCCAGGCCTGACTGGGGACTTTGGGGACAAGATCCTGCACGCTCCCCTTCCTCCTCTTTCTGGGTCCTGGGGCCTTCGGGAAGCAGGTGTTCCAGGCAGCTCTCGCCTGCCATTTTCCGGCTCAGCTGAGTGGGTGAGCTTAATTCTAGGGTGCAGTGGACAGTGCTCCCTTGGCTGGCAGACAAGAAGCCACCCTCGCCACAGCCTCGGCCGGCAGGAGGCTGGTGTTTTGATCCCCGTCTCTCTGACTCCAGCACTCGTCCCTCCCTGAGTCCGGCGTGTTTTCTCAGGAAGCTACTGGAAGACGTGGTCCCTCAGAATGAGGGAGTAGCCGAGAATAACCGAGAACTAGGAAGACAGGAAATCCCAGAAACCAGGGCTTCGACAGCAAGGGTAGGGAGTTTCCAGGGTGCTGGTGGTGAAGCCGTGAAGGGAAGTCCAAGGACAAACTTGTGTGGCAGCTACAAGAACAAGAGCAGAGGCAGGATCGGGGAGCCCAGGGATCAGGACAGAGGTTCCCAAAAACACAGACGAGACAGACTGCCCTACGGGTTTAACCCCGTGGGATGAGAGGCTGTTGAGGGACCTGGGGAGACTCAGCACAGGTACAAATAAAACTAAGTGAATTCAGGACGGGCGTGGTGGCTCGCACCTGTAATTCCAGCACTTTGGGAGGCCAAGGCGAGAGGATGACTTGAGGCCAGGAGTTCGAGACCAACCTGGGCAACATAGCGGGATCTCATCGCTACAAAAAATTTAAAAATTAAAAGACTAAGTAAGTTCAAATGTACAGCAGAGATTAACCACGGGACAAACAAAAAGTTGTAAAAGAAAGAAAATATAATTATAGTTTATTATCTGACTCAGCAGTGAACAGTATTTATGGCGTCCTGACAATGTCAACATTAAATACTGATCTAACCCCAAATCATGCTGTAATTAGGAAGATGGAGGGAGGTACGAGCTCAAAATCCTCAACTGCTGTAACAGGAAGATAGTAGATGACATCTAAAATGGATGGATCAAGCAGTCTAACTGTACTTAAAAATATGGAAGTAACTATAAGAGTTGACAGTCCCGCCGGGCTTGGTGACTCAGCCTGTAGTCTCAGTGCTTTGGGAGGCCGAGGTGAGTGGATTGCCTGGACCTGAGGGTTCGAGACCCACCTGGGCAAATTGACAAGACCTCATCTCTACAATAAATAAAAAATTAGCTGAGCTTGGTAGCGCGCACCTGTAGTTCCGGCTACTTGGAAGGCTGAGGCGAAAGGATCGCCGGAACCCAGCAGGTCGACACCGGGGTGGCTGTGAGCGTGCCATTGCACTCCAGTCTGAGTGACAGAGTGAGACTCCAACTCAAAAAAAAAAAAGAAAAAAGAAAAAAAAGAGTTGACAGTCCCGGGGGAGTTGGGTAAGGAGGGGGGCAGGAGAGGGTCTTTTGTTTCTGCCTTGTCAGAAGCCTTTAACACTGCTGGACCCCCAAGATTAAAAATGTGTGTCTCACCCTGATAAACATGTCCAGAGTTTTTGCCTTGAATTCAGGTCCCAGCTATTGCTCAAATCGCCAAGACGGCCAGCCGAGACCCATACAGGCCCCCTAAGACTTTCTGGCCTGTATGTTGCTGACTCACAGCCAAGCTGCTCACACTCTACAGTGCATAATCAGAACACATTGGCAATAACAAAAATGGTTAGTGGCATACTGGGAATTCCAAAGTGTCATTAATAAGCAGCTGTTGCACTTCTGTCTGCTAATTTCTGAGAAAAAGGAGTTTGAGGTTGATTCCAGATAGGATGAAAGAGAATTCTGGCTTCTGGAATGTGTGCACATATTGAGTAAACCCCTACTGACTCTCTACCTAGCACAGCAATCCGCGATATACATCAAGTTCAGGAGTATCAAGGGATACACTGGTCACCCAGCTGCCGTGTGTAACAGAGATGCAGCACGTCTTCAGTTCTTTTACCCAGATCTGGGGTAAACTTGATTCTAATTGGCAGTTTTTTTAAAATGAGCTATAGTATGAACAATCTTTTAATCAGATTTCACTACTAATGTATTTTATTTTTGAGTCAGGGTCTCACTCTGTTACCCAGGCTAGTATGCGGTGGCATGATCTCGGCTCACCACAGCCTCAACCTCCTGTACTCAGGCAGTCCTTCCACTTCAGCCACCCAAGTAGCTGGGACAATAGGCATGTGTCACCATTGCCAGCTAATTTAAAAAATTTTGTAAAGTGACGAGGCTGGTCTTGAACTCCTGGGCTCAAGCAGTCCTTCCGCCTCAGCCTCCCAAAGCATTGTGCCCAGTCTAATTTATACATCCACATACTTCCAAAAGAATTTTGAGGCCGTGTAGAATAAAATAATGAAAGTCAGTAAAAATAGTAGCTTCATTCCGAATTGCCAAAAATTAGAAGTAACCAAAATGTTCTTCAGTAAGTAAATGAATAAATAAACTGCAGCCCCTCCAGACAATGGGATACTATTCAGTGATAAAAATAAATGAGCTCAGCCGGGCTCGGTGGCTCAGCCTGTAATCCCGTGATTTGGGAGGCCGAGGTGAGCGGATTGCCTGAGCCCGCCAGTTCGAGACCCGCCTGGGCAACTTGGCGAGACCTCATCTCTACAATAAATCAAAAAATGAGTCGGGCGTGGTAGCGCGTGCCTGTGGTTCCGGCTACTCGGAAGGCTGAGGCGGAAGGATCGCCGGAGCCCAGCAGGTCGAGGCTGCGGTGGCCGGAGCGGCCACTGCACTCCAGTCTGGGTGACAGAGTGAGACTCCAACTCAAATAAATAAATAAATAAATAAATAAATAAAATAATAGGAGAGACCCCAGCCTGGGCAATATGGGCATGATGGCATGCACCTGTAGTCCCAGGTACTCAGGAGGCTGAGGCAGAAGGATCACCTGAGCCCAGGGGTTGAGACTATGGTGAGCCATGATCATGCCACTGCACTACAGCCTGGGTGACAGAGGGAGTCACTGACTCAAAAAATAATGATAATAATAATAGGAGAAACTGTACAAGGTTGGGAGAGGGATATGGGAACTCTATTTTCTGTTCAATTTTTCTGTAAGCCTAAAACTGCTCAAATAAATAAAGATTTTTTTTTTTTAACATACCACAGTAAAACAAAAGCCCACTAAAATAGGCATGAAGTGACAGGTACAATGAATGCCAGGAACTTAGGTCAGGTGAAAGTATTCAGGCGGACACAGCTCTTTGTTCTGAATCCTCCGGCAAGCAGGTAAGGAGGATCGAGTCCCAGAGTGCGTTGTCCAGGCGAAGGAAGTAGATCTGTTTTTCAGGAGAGACAGACCAACTCTAGATGAATTTGTCCCACAGATTTTAATCCTGGGGGAGGTAAATTTTGACTGGACTTTCACTAGAAGTTCTCCCTGTCACCATTTCGCATCAACCCCTGATGTAAAAAATCCGGGAGGGTTTCATGTGCCCGTGCCCTTAATCAAGGCAGACGCGTGTGGAGTAGCGGAGTTGGGGACGGTGACATCCTTCTCCAGGATGAGTGCTTAGCACAATTTAATGGGAAGAACGGCTATTAACTCCTCAACTTCAAAGTTGAGTCAGGGCTGGGCTGGCTGTGTTTTGTATGCTTTTACATTCCTTACTTGGTTATTTTTTTTTTTTTAAAGGGAGGGGCTGTAAGCTGAGCACGGTGGCTCATGCTTATAATCCCAGTATTTTGGGAGGCTGAGGCGAGAGGATTGCTGGAGACCAGGGGTTCGGGACCAGCCCGGGCAACTTGGTGAGACTTTGTCTCTACAATAAATCAAAAAATTAGCTGGGCGTGGTGGCGCATGCCTGGAATTCCAGCTACTTGGAAGGCCAAGGCGGAAGGATCACCTGAGCCCAGCACTTCGAGGC